>NW_006198387.1:114412-181824 GCF_000334495.1 Tupaia belangeri chinensis | reverse complement strand
GCCTTATGTAACCTTCGAGGAAAGCCCGGCGCCCTCGCTGGTCTGGCCAAGCCGGACGCGGCTCCCCCGCCCTCTAACCCATCCCTGCTAGGGCTGCCTTGCCCACAGGACAAGCACTACCCTTCCACCGGTCGGGTGGCCGATGGAGTTCTCGCAACAGCCCAGTGAGGCCGGAATCGCTAGGATTTCCTTGTATGACAGATGAGGAGACCGAGGCTCGGGAGGCATTTCTGTGTATATTAACGTGTCTAGTATTCCAGTGTACCTCTCGGTACCTTGGCTACCTCCTTCACCAGAACGTAAGCTCCAGGAGGACGTGTTTACCTTTGATTCTTCTCTGCCTGAAACAGGTAGTCAGAGATGCCTTAAACACCGGGTGAAGGAAGGAACGCAGTCTTAGGCGGGACACCACACCAGGCCCTGTGGTGAGCGGTGGGGGAGAGGAACCAGTCTCAGCCTCAAACAGCCCTCTGTGGGAGGCGAGGATGCAAGGCAGACTACCACCTACATGGAGTTTAGCACAGGGCACTGGGTAAACTCTTCAACCGTGGCTTGTATGATAGATTGCCACTAGGCACAAGAGTGAGATCTTTCAGCAAGAAGAGGCACCAGCAAAGTTGGCACGGATCTGGACAGTTACAGAGCCAGACCAGTGCCAGGAGCCTCTCTCCCTGATGCACCAAGTAGCCACCATGGGCTGTGGTCAGCTCCTGGGTTTTTAGTACCACTTTCTACAGGACAGGTCACCACATGTCACATGAAAAGGTCATTTGAGTTAACCCTGCAGAGGGGATGGCACTAGGATGGAAATGGCAGCTATATTTACTGGGTGCAGGTTATAGCCCAGGTCCTGAGCTAAAGGCTTTACCCCACTACAGCCCTGGGAAAAGGGTACTGTAATGATCCCCATAAGAGAGCTGAGGTTAAAACATACCCAAGGGGGACCAGCAGGTAACATAGTGGTTCAGATAATGGACTCCCACATGGGTAACCACGGTTCAAGTCCCAGACCCAGCAGCTTGAAAATCACCCCAGGTACATGTGCATGTGCACCTAAAATCCCAAGAAGAGAATGGAGAAGGGATTGCAGCATGGCCATCCCCTGCAGGGTGATTTCTCACTGTCTGTCTTTCTCTGTCATTCTGGCAAGTGCACCTGCCCTATATCAAAAATCTCTCAAAAACAAAAACCATACCCAAGGACCCGTTCTGTGGCCTAGTAGTTAAAGTAGTGGTATCTCACATAGCTGGCCTCGTGGTTTAAGTCCCAGGCCCAGAGGTTGGAGAGACATGCCAGGCATGTGTGCGTGAATGCCCCAAATTCTGAAAGGAGGGAGAGATGGAGGAGAGGGAATTGTGACCTGACCATTCCTCATAGGGGATGCTTTCTCCCCTCCCACTCTCTGTCTCTGGTGTATGTTCCCTCTAGCAAAAATAGCAAAATTTAAAAAAAAGAAAAGAAAGAAAGAAAAAGTGCCCAGGTTAGTGGGTGGCAGGTGTCAACACCCACATTCTTTATACTCAGCCATATTGTCTGTAGTAAGCAAGAGGGTTAGACCCACTCCCTTGCCCCCAAAAGCAAAGTTGCACTGGAGACACAGAGCATTCCGGCGTGAAAGGGTTAACCCAGCCGCAGCAGTGAGGGCTCAGAGGAGGCCATGCTGGTCTGGGAAGCAAGAGCCTGCGTTCCAGTCCAGTGCTGGCCCTGGCTGCAGAGCGAGATGGGCGGATGCTGCCTTTGGCCTGAGTTTTACATTTTTCATCTTTATAATGGACTCAGCGATCCTGACCTGGGCAGGTGGCTGTTCTGGCTGAGATAACTTGCACACTTCAGGGCTCTGTCCATCATTGAATGCTGTGCAAATGTGGGGGCTCATGACTGGGATTAATGCAAATGTTTTCAGAAAAGGGAGAAATCTGGCCCAGCCTCAGTGGCAGTCAGTAGCCTGCTTGTCTGTAGTACTGGAAGCTACATGGCTGGCCACAGGTTCAGGTCCTAGCCGCTTCAACATGAAACACAGTGTACATGCTCGAGAGCCTCCTGAGCAGGGGAAGGGACCATGGTGTGACGAGACCATGTTGGGTGGTGCTTTTCTCTCTCTGCACTCTCTGGCATGAATTAAGGAAAAAATTCATGGACGAAGGGAGGGAAGAAATAAACATGGCTTGGAGAAGGGAGGGAATGTTTCAAGGTGGGTTTAAGATTTGATCCAGGCTCTGGGACCTCAGGGAAGGTTTGGAATCAGGACCAGCAGTTGGCATAATGGCTATGTCACTGGACTCTCATGTAGTCAACCATAGTTCAAGTCCCCGACCCGGTGACTTAAACTCATGCCAGGCACATGTTCATGTGTGCCCAAGATCCCGAGAGGAGAATGGAGGAGAAGGGATTGCGGCATGACCATCCCCCTGGGAGGTGATTTCTCACTTTCTATCTCTCTGTCTCTAGCTGTCTTTCTAGTGAGCACACACGCCCTATAGCAAAAACCTCTCAAAAAAAAAAAAAAAGATTTGGAATCAAGAGGGAGGGGAAAGCAGTACTCAGCCCAAGTAGTAAATGGATAAGAACTCAGTTGGACTGGAGAGGGAACCAGCAGGCCAGGTGGTACTGGAGTACGGAGACCTTGAAGGCTGGTGAAACTACTGTGTTCCCTGCGAACTTTGGAATCCCTGAACATTTACTATGTCCATGCCATCAGTGATTGGCACTGAAGAGTGACCAATGCTTTCAGTTATGGCAACACTCGCCAGTCAGCCATAGTCCCCTCCACACCCTATTGTCCCCCACACCAAGGATAAGAATGAATTGCCAATTATCAGCACACTTGCACTCTGCTTTTGCATATATGAGGAAAGTGGAATATATTGAGTTATTATTAAAGGTGAATAAGCTAAAGATTATATAAAGAGAAGGCCATGTTTAAAGAAAAATGGAGCAGAACATATGTCTACATGTTTAATATAGCTTTCTTTTTGCTTGAAAAAATGCATTTGCCTTGAAGAAAAAAGAAAACTAAGATGGTGTTATGAAACAGAGCTGACCAGCCTCAATTACGTATGTACATTACCTGAAGAATGAAGGCATTTTAAAAACGGCATTGAACTGGTGGGTTTGATTGCAGTCCAATTTGTCAGTCCCAGATACATGTGCCTAAGGCGGCAGATTCCCTTACTGTTCCTGCAGAGAACTCCTGTGCGCACATTTCACTTTGTTGTTTCTGTGTAAGTGTCTGGTAATCCCCGATTCAATGAAATCTAAAGATACGGTCCCCAGCACACAGGACTCCCCTGCAAATGACTGAAACGAGATGCGCATTCTGTTCATTTTGTACCTCTTTCGTTGGGAAGCCGGACTGTTTAACTAGCAAGAAGGGCTCTCATTCTGGAGTCTGGCCTGGAGGCAGGAATTCTGAATTCACACTGACGGAGGACAGGGAGGGTCTCAGGCCTGGCAGCAAAGCAGGGGCCAAATGGTCCCAGCTGCGGGTGTGGGAGAGATGGGGGCAGGAAGCCAAGGCATTTCACCTCCTGCCAGACAGTGTTTTGAGGGCTTAAGTGATTTCCTTTCATTCAATGTGAAGTCGTACAAATAGCCAAGAGGAAGCCCATGTCATACCCAGGCCGTTCTAAATTGTTTATCAAGGCTTCAGTATAATCTGCAAGATTGGGACGTGTGGAGACGAGGGATTTTATGTCCTGGCTCTCCCAGGACTCTACTAAATTAATAAGCTGTTCCATTTTCCTATAAGCCATCCAAATGCCCCAGAAAATTCTCCAGAAGTGTTCTCCAGCAGCCCAAGTAGTGCAGAGGGCACAAAAACTGTGTGAGAAGCACCCTAAGCTTTGCTTTGGGAAGAAGTTACCTAGGATACAGCGCACATCATTCTGAACCTCAGTTTTGTCAGTACATCATTCTGGACCTTGGTTTCATCAGTACAAGGGTAGAATACCTCTCTGTGGAATTATGGTGGGAATGTTCTTGAGGTTCAAAGCTCGCATGGTCATCTGATTTAATGAGCTGATAAAGCAGAATAGACTTAATTATTTGATAGAAAGGAATTTACTAGATTAACCAAAAGGGATGGCTGCCTTTTGGATAATCAAGAGAAAACAATGACAATTTCAATCACCAACTGCCTTCTAAGGAGGACCCTTCTGTTCTGATGAGTACCTTGATGTATATGGATATGAAAAGGGGGACCAGGAGCTATGGGGGGATGATTTGTTCAATGTGATAGAGAAAAATGGATTTAAAAATCTGATGATCCAAGGGGAAGAAGACAAGAATGAAAAGGAAGGAAGGTAAGGTGTATCAGATGCCTCTTACATGCCGCTGTGAACACCCTGACCACATCCAGTCTACCTTTAGCACTTACATGCATGGTGGCCCCTTCCAGTTGCCAGCACCCACATCCCTTTACCTGAGTGCTTGCTTTGGCTGCTGGAGCCTGCTCCATGCCCGAGCACGGGAGACCAGAAGTGCTGGAGAATTCATGCTGCCCCCAAGCAGCTCTCAGCGCATGACTAGCGGGGACTGATGGATCAAAGCTTCAGCTCCCTGGCCCAGCTAGTAGGAATACCCAGGCATGTGTTCTGCACTTGCACCCAGAGCCTCCCCGTAGTGTGAAGCTCCAGTTTTCCACCAGAGTGTTGTGACTCACTCTTCATGGGTTATCTCATTTTCCCACCACCTTCCAGTGTTTCATGAAATGAGATGGCCAACCAAATGAAGTACTCGCCGTGGAATCCTGGCCCCAAGGGCCAGCTTCTGAGGGAATTCAAATCCAGACAGCCGCTGAAATTCTTGTTATCCCACCTCTCTCCAAGAGCTATGGCCATGTGGTCTAGCCTTGGTCTCCATGGTGACCAACTCTACCTGGACTCTCACCAGTTTAGCAGGTATAACTCGCTAGCTCTCTGCCTCATGCCCATGTGAAGTACCCCTGACTTCATCCCAGGGCTCTCCTGATAACACTAAGGCATGGCATCCACTGGTCCCTTCAGCAACCATGAGTGAGCAACAGGAGCTGCAGGGCAAGTAACACTCTGTGGGCAGCTTTTTAGCCAATGAAACCAGCAAATAGATTTTTCTTCCTTCTGCTTCCAAATGCACTGTCCCAAGAAAATAATTTATACGGCATTTCAGAAGACAGGCTCACAATACGGAAGCCCTCTTTATCTGTAGTTTCACTTTCTGCAGTTTCAGTTATTCAAGGTCAACCATGGTTGGAAAATAGGTGAATACAGTACTTTATAGGAAGACAGATACTACCTTCACATAACCTAATTACAGTATATTGTTACATCAGTCTACCTTACTGTGCCTAATTTATAAATTAAACTTTATTATAGGGGGAAAAAAACCTAGCATATACAAGGTTTGTTCTATTCATGGTATCAGAACGTGTCCCCAAGGATAGGGAGTATTGTCCTGAGTATGCCATCATGCCCAATGCCTCTTATTGGCTTCTCTTCCTTCCCTGCCCCTCCCAACTTTTCTTCATCTTCTCCCCGGGTTGTACTCCCTGTGACATTAGAGGCGCATACAGCCTTGCTGCAGACACTACTGTCTGTGTAGCCCAGAATAAGACAAGCAGTAGAGTTTCTCTCTCATCCTCTGATGTACTCATGCATCTTAACAGAGTATCTGAGGAAGTGTCACTTCCTACTCATTGGCTCCAATTAGCATGATGTCACCAGTGTAAGGGACCAGCATTATAGTCTGTGGCATGTCAGAATGACAAGGTCCCTTTGGACTATGTTATAACAGAACTGGAGCATTAACTTAGTCCTGGGGAAAGCAGTGAATACATACTACCGTCTTTGCCATATGAACATGAATTGTTCTTTTATCTTCCCTGTAATTGCATTTGCTAGATCCTGTTGCAGCCCACATGCCAAAGGCTATGTTGATATGTCATAGTAATGATACCACATCTGGGCCCAGTCATTGCAACACAGTGCCTGGCAAGGCTGGAAGTCACATGGCTGACCAGGGTTTGGTTCCCCAGGTCAGCCTGAAAACATGCCAGTGTGCAGGCACCCAGGATTCTTGAGAAGCCAGAGGCTGAGGAAGGAGAGTCACACCATAATGAAATCATGTTGAAAGAGTTTTCTCCTCTCTCTCTCTGTCTCTCTCTGGTGTGCACATAGGTACAGTCTCTATTTTTAAAAAACATTACCAAATCTGGCATAGCAGCTCTGATTAGATAGCCAAGTTTATGGTAATCCACTATCATTTTCCACAATCCATTTTCAGGAGCCATGTAAGTGAATTAATGAATATATATATATATATATATAATGGTGCCTACCACACCTGTGCCATTTAAGTCTTGATGGAGGCTCTGATCTCTGTAATGCTCCCTGTGAGGTTGTGTTGCTTCTGACTTACTATCTTGAAGTGAGAAGAAGGGAGGCGATTTCAAGGATCTTGACCTGACTTTCCCTAACAGACTGTACAAGTCAAGTTACAAATGTAAGGGCTCTGTCAGAAGCCAAGTGTGTCTATGCCAATTATGTATTTGAGATCAGGCCTAAACAGGTCTAGATAGTACAAATAAATTATGAAAATGGGTGGCCCAGACTCATAAGTCACCTACCGCTTTGTGCCAATACTCCTTCTTCAATTCACACTTAGGGCTTCATGGGTGGTTTCCTACAAGCAGACAGAAGGAAAGAACCCAGACTACTTCACAGATGAGTTAATAAAATCAGTGCTGGCTGGAAATGGGCCCTAAGGGTGCCCTAAGGGACAATGATAAAGAGAAGTCCTCCTAGTGGCTAGCACTTTGGGTGGTGCACTTGGTCAACCACCTTGAAGAAGGAAGATCACTTAGTCATATATAGAGGACTGAGTGGTGTGCACATGTCTTGGATGTTGGCCAGAGGCCTAAGCAATAAGATTGGATGATCGGAGACGAGGAGATCTAGAAAGAAATGATGTGGATTGTCCTGAGGAAATGAGCACAACTGTGTTTGTCTTTGTATTTCACATGCTTACTAGAGACCAGCCACCACAGAGGAGACATTCAGAGACTAGGTAGACAGGTTGACTCCTCCTGGATGTCAGTCAGTCTCTCTCCTTGGCTACCCCAGGGCTGGTACAGTGGCACCTTTAACAGTAACAATGATGGCAAAGGAAAATGCTAAGCAAAGGCCAAGGCAGGGACCCTATCTCCCCAGAGCAGACCTAGCTGCTGATATTGCCCAATCTGCCTACTGCAAAAACCGACATTGAGTCCTCAATGTGGCACCATGCCTCAAAATGACAACCAGCCGATGACATGTCAATGTCCTCCAACATGTCCTCCTTTCTGAGCATGTCTTCCTCACCAGCATTGATACCTATCTAGAAATGGGTTTGCCTTTCCTGATCTTTGACAGCATCACCATCCACAGACTTACAGATTGCTTGATTTACCAGTGTAACATGTACACAGCATTGTTCCAAAGGAAGGGACCCATTTTACGGCAAAGAAGGAGTGACAAGGAACAAAGACCAAGGAATTTGTTGGTTTGGTCATGTGCCGCATCATACAGAACAACTGGCTTAACCCAGTGGTAGAAAGGCCTATCAAAGGGTCGGCTAAGGCACCTGCTTAGGGACAGTCTGGTGCAGAGTTGTAACATCTCCAGAACGGAGTAGGTATAGTCAATGGATCAATAGCCAATATATGTCATGGTATCTCCAGTAACTAGCATACTAGGGTCTAGAAAAACAGGAAGTAGTGGTGATTAAGCCCTTTTACTCACCCAGTGAGAACTCTGAAACCCTAGGCTCTAGCTGGGTGGAGGTGCTGGTGTCCAGCAAAATGCTTCTATGGAATACGACAAGGTCACTAAATGTGAAGCCATGGCCACTAGCTGTGACACTACCTGGTCCCTTTGAGGTCCTCATGCCAGTGGGTAAATAGGCAAAAAAATGAAGAGTGGATGGGTAAGTGGGGATGACAGGCCCTGATTACCACCAGGAGCCATGGCAGCTACTTGCAGGGAGAGAGGCTATGATCCAGGGGATGTTCTGGAGCATGTCTAATACCACATCCCATCACAAGGGCAAATGGGCTCCTAAAACCATCAAGGTAAGTAATATCAGACCTAAGTCACCTCACCAGACAAACAGGAGAGACCATTCAAAGTTTGGGCAGAGAATGAAGGAAATCTAGAATGGGCAATGGAGGAGGAAGATGGTACTAGCTGCAGCTGTGGGTATTGTTGCTTGTCTCACTCTCTTCCTGGAAACCCTTTCCGTTAACTATGATCTCTAAAGGGACTCTGTCACTGATTGGACTCATGCCTCTCCTCTTAGAAAATAAATGAAAACACAGTGTCCACAAAATTGGAGGCCCTATGTCTATGATAGCACAGGAACCGGATCTATTGGGAGGGCATGAGCAAAGCGAAGTGGTACAAGGCGCGGGCTATATCAGACATCGCTAATGTCCCACTTCAAGTCCTCAGCATCACCTGCCTCCTGATGGCTGTTTGTTCCAGCTACAGCCCTTGCTCAGAAACTGAAGCAGTATGGACTACAGTCAACCACAGGTAAGCCTGACAGTGCTTTATTCACATTCTCCTGCTTTGGGTCCTCTCCACTAATCCTGAGGCATGAGATGCTGGAGTTTATTTAGTGCCCGCACAGGATCCACTTGGCCGTGCAAAGGAAATCATATGTGGCAAGCTTTTGGACAATGAGAGCTGGGAATCGGTAAATGAAGATTTCTCCCTTCCTATCCCAGATGAATCACTCTGAGAAGCAGCTTCTCAAAAGAAAGCCCGTAAGAACGAGAAATCATTTACATGGGATATCTCTTATTTGCTCTTCTTTCTTCCCTGCTTCCTTTCCCCTCCCTCATTCCTGGGACTGCAGGCCTTAAGAAAGAGCCAGAAGTCTTTGCCTTGGGCTGTGCTTTTGGTAAAACATAGGATAAGGCAGAGACGAAAGAGCAAGTAGGCACCATCAGGATGGTGTGAGGTCAGGATGTCTGTATGATAAAGTGGCCAGTGAAGCATTTCCGGTGTGGGGTGGCCCTAGAACATTTCAGAAACTGTAGTTCTAAAGTTCAGTTTGGAGTTGTTTGCATTCTAGCGGTGGAAATCTCTCCGTAGTGCCCTTCCCCCAGCAATAACAGAGCCCTCACATTTACCAAGCACACAAGTGCTTTGAGAAAATAGAGTTTTGTGGCTATCCACTGAGGGATGAATTTCGTACCTTGGTCAACAGGACAGAAGAAAAGCTGTGCACATGGTATGCTGCAAGGAGCTTAGTAGGGGCAGGGGAAACATCAAAAGTGATCATAGGAACATTAGCTTTCTGGGGATTTGCGTCAATATTGAAGATGATTCTGGGCTTTCAAAAGCCATGGGGTGGGGGGGGGAGATAGAGGTCACTTCCAAGGAACAGAGGATTACATCAAATGTGACATCTGAGTAGTATAGAGTATCCAAAATCAGACAGTATGGGTTTAAGTCCAGAGACAGTCTCTTTCCAGCTATGTGTCCTTAGACAAGTTACTTAGCCTCTCAGTGCCTCAAGTTTCACGAATTGAAAATAATCATCATAATACAAATTTATTGAATGTATCAAATGACAGGCACATAGCACATTACTAAGCATTTTTCTAATTTTTTTATTATTAATACTTAATTCTTTTATCTATCTAATACAAATAAAAGATCCAGATTTATAGCCATAAACTATCAGATCTAGAAGGGTGCTTGAAGAGAGCTTGAAGCCCAGCTTTCTCTCAAGCCTAGGAAAAGAAGCGGCTTTCCCAGGACCACAGTTAATCCAGAGCCAAGCAGAGCCAAGCCTGCTAACTCCTGCTCAGTGATATTTTCTCTGCCCTTTGGGGCTCCTGCCTAGTTTTCCCAAACACCCAGAGTCAAAACCATTACCAATCAGAAGGAGCCCTGGAGATAAATGCCTCATGCTTGGATGTCCCATCCTCTCTACATTCTCTGCTGAGCCATATGCCACGGGTGTCATTCCACCAGACAGCATTGGTTGGCCGTAGTTCAGACTGGTGTTATTTAACCTATGGCCCTTTTGCATTGGAATTACTTGGAAAGAATGTTAAAAGTGCACAGTCCAGGACCAGCAGATGGTGTAATGGTTACATTGTTGGACTCGCACGTAGTTGACAGCAGTTTGAGTTCCGGACCTGGTGACTTGAAACTCACACTAGGCTCATGTGCAGGCATGCCTAAGATCCCAATGGGGCGTGATTTCTCACTTTTTGTCTGTTTGACTTTCCCTGTCTCTCTGGTGAGTGCACATACCCTATAGCAAAAATCTCTTTTTTTTTTTTTTGGAGAGATTTTCACTGTAGGGCGCATGCGCTCGCCAGACAGACAGAGAGAGACATAGAGACAGAAAGCGAGAAATCACCCCCCAGGGGGGATGGTCACGCCGCAATCCCTTCTCCTCCATTCTCCTCTCGGGATCTTGGGCACGCACGCACACGCGCCCGGCGTGAGTTTTTTTAAGCCACCAGGTCCGGGACACGAACCACAGTCGACTACGTGGGAGTCCAGCGACATAGCCATTACGCTAACTGCTGGTTCCCATAGCAAAAATCTCTTAAAAAAAAAAAAAAAGCAGTGCAAACTCCTAGCCTCTACTTGACATCTAACAAGTAAAAATGTCTACAGGTGGGGCTTGGGAGGTGGAATTTTAAGAAGCTCCCTGGTCTTTATTAGGTGTGCTGACATTTCATTGCATTGGCCCAAAGTGTTATATCTGTATTTCTCATGGCATCTGGTTCCTGAACTCAGTCTTGAAATTTCTTACACTAAGATAATTAATCGACCTGATGCATTTGCAGTTTCCAACTCAGACAACCTGCCATGACCTCTCTTGAATGGTTTTTTCCAATCTCCACACCCTTAGAGAACAAGAAAAAAATGTGTTCTGTCGAGTTAAGGCCTTAAGTAGCCAAGATTTTGTAGAGAAAGCAGCCTAGAATTGCAAGAGAGCTTCAGCTGACCCCAAGCCCAATCCAACTAGAGTCTCTGCTGTGCAAATGTATTTAAAGACATAAGACAAAGAACCCCCTAGGTATCATTGACTACCTTGACTAGGTACCATGGACTGGACAGGAGGCCCATGGAGAAGGATGTGGGCAAAACCCCACACTTGTGGGCTCCTGCCTTTTATTCCACCCGAGCTCCCTTATCAATGCACCAGATAATGGCTGTTGCTCCCCCAGTATCAGAAACAAGGGTGTGGCATATGCTGAAGCACCACATTTAACTGCTTTTTTTGTCTCAAAGAGGATGAGAGCTGATAAGAGTGTCCTTGAGAGAATCCAGAAAGGACAGGACATGATATTCATCAAAACAGTAAGAGTTATCAATGGTTTAAGTTTGATGTTCCCACATGTCAGGGCCACACTTTGCCCCTGAGAGTGGCCAGTGGTACAGCTGACAAAAATCACAGCCCCTCCCTGTCCTCCTTATCTGCCACCTAGCTTCTCATCCACTAGCTATTGGAAAGACGCTCTGCTGGACATGACTGTGAAGTAGCAGAGGGTCACTCAGATCAGTCACAGGCTGTAGCCCCCTCTTTCTTCAGTCCTATAGGTTGAAGGATTTGCAACTGGTCAGTTGCACTCCTAGGGGCATCTGGAAATGTGGAGATCAGGGCAGTTTCCTTTGTCACAATGAATGGGGATGGGATGGCATTTGGCAGGCCAAGGATGCTAAGTTCTGTAATGTAAGAAGCAGTCTACCCAACAAAGAAATAGCCCAGCAAAAATGCCAGCTGTGCCCCACTGAGACATGCTAGCAGATGGTGGCTTTTGATCTTTTTTGACAATGACCTATGATCTCCCAACCCCATAGACACACACATCTGAAACAAAGTTTCATGTAGCAACATTTGCCCTTACTATATGTAATACACTCAGATATTTTCTACTCTATTCTGTTCTATTCCATGTGATTTAAAAAAAAAAAAAGTGATCAAAACCCATTAAATAGGACAGCCTCCATACCACAGTGGTTAAGTGAACAAGATCCCACACAGTTTACTGCAGTTCAAGTCCTGGGTCTAGTGGCCTGAAAAACATGCTGAGTATGTGTGAGTACATGCCCAAAATCCTGACAGGAAGGAGGAATGGAGAAAAAGGATTGCAATGTGACCGTGTCCCATTGGCAATATGTGCTCTTGCTCTCCCTCTCTGGCTAGCACATGCATCCTCTGGCAATTAAAAAAAAAAAAAAAAGAAAAAAAATAAACGATTTCATGACCTGCAGATGGGCCAAACCCATATTAGGATGTGGTTATTTCAACATGCTTAATCAGCCCCAGGGGGTGGGAACATGGAGTGGATTTCACCATAAGTATCACTCATCTGCTCTGACATACACTATTTGACCTAGAAATTCTCAGAGCTAAGTGAAAGCCCCAGTGACCTCTGAGGCATGAAACCTGCCTTTCTCTGTCTCCCAAAGCCAGATGGCCAAAGAGAGACAAACAACTGTGCATTGCTGAGACCTGTGGCTTTTACAGGTCCTGCACCCAAGAAGGCAGCCATGTATTTTTCCGTGTCTCCGCAGTGGGAATGGATGGCTTTGACCCCTTCAAGGTTCTTATATCACAGAAGAGAAATGAAACCAGCCATGGGACCAGGTCTGGTGTGACTGTGGACCTTGAGTTAAGCCAAAAGACCTAAAGTGAGTATTTCTCACTGAACCACGGCCCAGCACTTTAGGCCATGCAGGCAACCTGGTTCCCCAAACCGATTCCGAACTTCCTGCCATGGGCTACAGCAAGCCAGGCTCTAACGTGGCAGAAGTAGCATAGGAACAGATGCCATCAGGAGGCCAAGGGCAGGGCCAGGGTAAGGCGGCAGGCCTCGGACAAGGCGGCAGGCCTCGGACAAGGCTGGTGGGAGAACCAGCATCCCTCACCCAAACCATCTCTGACCACTAAGGGTTCAGTCACAAATTAAATATTCTGATTGTATAAGTTTCCTAAAGCTGTTCTTCCTGATATTTTCACTACGCTCTTAACAACTCTCAGATATATCAACATGTCACTGTTAGATGGTTAAAAAGACACTACTTCCAGAAAAATGGCCCTCCTCCTCCCCCTCCATTGGACATTCCTTCTCTTTTTTTTTCTTTTTAATGGCCAGAAGGCGTGTATGCTCACTAGAGAGAGAGAGAGAAAGACAAAGAAAGAGAGGGAGAGGGAGAAAGCATCCCATAAGAGGGCATGGTTATAATTCCTTCTCCATTTCTTCATCTTGTCAGGACTCGGGGGCATGTACACATGCCTGACATGCTTTTCAAACTGCCAGGGCTGGGATTCCAACTATAGTCAGCTATGTGGGTTCTAGCTCCGTTAACCAGTAGGCTAAGGGCTGGTCCTTTTCTCCATATCTTGGCTTATGCTTTTCCTGCCTCCTGGATTGTGTGACTCTGTTCGCACACAAAGAGCACCACACATTCCCTCAGGCAGTATTCTGATGCCGCCAAGGATCCAGACCCCACTTCTACTCCAAATCCTACCTACCACCCCAAGGCTGCAGGGCTCCCATTTTTTTGTTTTTGTTTTTGGTTTTGTTTTTGTTTTGCTATAGGGTGCATGCACTCATCAGACAGACAGAGAGAGACAGAGAGACAGAAAGCGAGAAATCACCTTCCAGGGGGGATGGCCACGCCACAATCCCTTCTCCTCCATTCTCCTCTCGGGATCTTGGGCACAAACGCACACACGCCCGGTGTGAGTTTAAGCCACCGGGTTCGGGACTCAAACCATGGTTGACTACGCGGGAGTCCAGCGACATAGTTTCTTTTTAATGGCCAGAAGGCGTGTATGCTCACTAGAGAGAGAGAGAGAAAGACAAAGAAAGAGAGGGAGAGGGAGAAAGCATCCCATAAGAGGGCATGGTTATAATTCCTTCTCCATTTCTTCATCTTGTCAGGACTCGGGGGCATGTACACATGCCTGACATGCTTTTCAAACTGCCAGGGCTGGGATTCCAACTATAGTCAGCTATGTGGGTTCTAGCTCCGTTAACCAGTAGGCTAAGGGCTGGTCCTTTTCTCCATATCTTGGCTTATGCTTTTCCTGCCTCCTGGATTGTGTGACTCTGTTCGCACACAAAGAGCACCACACATTCCCTCAGGCAGTATTCTGATGCCGCCAAGGATCCAGACCCCACTTCTACTCCAAATCCTACCTACCACCCCAAGGCTGCAGGGCTCCCATTTTTTTGTTTTTGTTTTTGGTTTTGTTTTTGTTTTGCTATAGGGTGCATGCACTCATCAGACAGACAGAGAGAGACAGAGAGACAGAAAGCGAGAAATCACCTTCCAGGGGGGATGGCCACGCCACAATCCCTTCTCCTCCATTCTCCTCTCGGGATCTTGGGCACAAACGCACACACGCCCGGTGTGAGTTTAAGCCACCGGGTTCGGGACTCAAACCATGGTTGACTACGCGGGAGTCCAGCGACATAGCCATTACGCTAACTGCTGGTCCCAGGGCTCCTGTTTTTAATGAGTAACAAGATTTCATATGTTACCTCACCAAGAAAGCTACAAATAAAACTTTGACTGGCACTACTCTTTATTCTTACACTCTGAAGACAATTGTCCCCATCTGTGTCTGCAGGGACCCCTTATTTCATGAGAGCATAACATCAATCCTGGAAGCAGCGGGGCGCATGTTACTATCTCCATTTTAGAGATGAGGATACTGAGATGCGAGGGCCCAGGCAGTTGACCATCCCCAGGTCACTGTAGATACAGGGCAGAGCTGGAGCTTGACCCTGGTCTCCAGGCTGGAAACTCGCTCTGCTGGACATGCCTGGGAAGCAGCAGATTCACACGCCTATTCCAGTTCACGCCATTGCTTCAGTAAAGCTCACAGGCTTTATTCAGAACTTCAGTCCCCTACCTTGTTACCTGGCTGATACGTCAACAGACACGTGAATGTTCTTCACTCGTAAGGCTGTTGTGAGACTCCACGAGAGCTGCTCATTTCTAATTGCAAGATGAGTCTGGAGAAATGCCAATACACCATTAATGATACGGGTGCCTTGTCGTTGGGTTGGGATCAGCCCCTCAGACTCCCAATTCCCATAGTTGTCTGTGGTCTGCAAACGAAGACAAATCAGTTTTGGATTTGTTTTTCTTTAGAAAAGCTCAGAGGTATAAAGCATCTCAGAAAAGACTCTCATCAAAAACAAATTTAATACAAAATAATTCTTTATGTGTGTTGAATTTTAAAAAGACAAGCTTTAATTACTTAGAAAATGATCAGAACAGCTCTTTGCTCAAATTTTAATATCCATGTGTTACAAGGGATCTTTTTTATTTTTTTGAAGCCAAATTTCCTCTTTTATGTTTGTGGACCTCATGAAATGGAACACCTACCTTCTTCAAAAGATACTTTGAAGCCATAAAAGTGTTCATATGCTTTGACTCAATAATCTCCTTCTGGGAAGCTGGCCTAAAAAAATACCCTAAAATATGGAAAAAACCATATGCAGAAAAATATTCATCAAAGAGCAGCTCAGTGAAAAACTGGAATCAACCCAAATATTCAAAAAGGGGAAAAAGGGTAGTTAAGTAAATTATGGTATAAACCTTGAAGAAATATTCTATAGCCATTAAAAATGACGGGTATAAAGTTTATGAAGGACCATAGAAAATGCTTATGATAAAATATTAAGTGAAAAAGTCTGAAAAAATATTTAAACATACACAAGTTGTAAAACAGCAAGAGAACATAAAAAATATAGTTGTCACTATGTCAAAGTGGTAAACTTATGGATTTTTACCTTGTTTTCAAATTTCTCCAATGTTATTATATCTCTACTTTTTAAAAAAGTTCAGATCCCTCAAAAAATAGGGGCCATTAATGCTTTAAGCAAGAAGAAACAGCATTAGGAGAGGTTTGGTTAAATTAAGGCAAAAAACTGTTTATCAAATTATTTTGAGAATGCTTTCATATTTTAGGAAATAAATACAAAATATATGCGAAAAAACAATAAAAGTATAGTTTTGATTAAGGCACAAAGAACTCCAAATTATACTACTGCAGAAAAAATTTTGGATTTAAGGATTCTCTTATTCCTTGCTTTCTGGTTGCTAGGATGCATTTACAAGAGGCTTTTTGTCAAAAAATGATGCGTTGCATCTGTCTACATTTTTATTTCAATTGTAGCCCTCAGTATGCCACGATCAGTCAGCTCTGAGTGTTGGATTTAGAAGCCAAATCTCATTACTCACTCTGCCGTCCAGGACACTTAAAGTCATACAAGAATTAGAAAGAATCTCCAAGGCCATTCAGGTAGAAATTTCTGAGACAGGGGCACTTGTTCCAGTGATGTGGGTGTGGAATTAGATGAGCAAGATCTAGACACACTAGGTGAATATAAACTGCTGTGAAGTCCCACCCCAGGACAAAACAAGGCCAATTTACAAAGGCCATTAACTGGTAAAGAACAACAAATCACAGGTGCAAATCCAAATACCTCGGAAAATGGAAATTGGAAATGTAATTCAAAGGAACATATTCATAGTTCTTAACCATAATTAAAAAAAAAAAAAACTATTTCAGTTGTCTATAGTTGCATAACAAAGTATCCTAAAACATAGCAGCCTAACACAACCACTATTTTATTATATATTAAGATCTTAAGGGTCAGGAATTTAGCCAGGGCTTGGCAAAACAATTCTTTTGCTCTTCATGGCATCTGGGGCACCCAGTGGTACTCAAGTGGCCAATGAATTGAAAGACTAAGAAACTTGACATGCCAGTGCCTGAGGAGGCAGTCAGGTGGGGCTCGGCCAGTGCTATGGACCACAACTCTCACACAGAGCCTCTCTAGCATGCAGTCTCTGGGGTGCTGGATCTCTTCTGTGGTAGCTGGCATCCCCCAGAGTGAGTATTCTGGGTAGCCAAAGCAGAAGCTGCAAGTTTTCTTACAACTTAGCTCAAGAGTCTCCAAACGTCACTTCTGACACATGCACTTGGTCAAGCAAGTCACTAAGCCAGCCCAGGTTCTAGGGAAAGGGAATTAAACTCCACTTCTCAGGGGAAGAGGTAGCAAGAAATTAGTGGTCATCTTGAAGGCACTTCAGCATTGTTTTATATACATAGTGTTGAAAATTAGGGACCAGCAGTTAGCGTAATGGCTATGTCACTGGACTCCCATGTAGTAGACTGCAGTTTGAGTCCTGGACCTGGTGCCTTAAACTCAGACTGGGCGTGTGTGCATGCTTGCTCAAGATCCCGAGAAGAGGGACCAGCAGTTAGCATAATGGCTATGTCGCTGGACTCCCACGTAGTCGACCTCAGTTTGAGTCCCGGACCCAGTGGCTTAAACTCACGCCGGGCACGTGTGTGTGTGTGCCCAAGATCCCGAGAGGAGAATGGAGAAGGGATTGCAGCGTGGCCACCCGCCCTGGGGGATGATTTCCTGCTTTCTGTCTCTCTGTCTCTCTTTGTCTGTCTGGCGAGTGCACGTGCCCTATAGCAAAAACCTCTAAAAAAAAAAAAAATAGATCCCGAGAAGAGAATGGAGGAGAAAGGATTGCAGCGTGGCCCCCCGCCATAGAGGGTGATTTCTCGCTTTCTGTCTCTCTGTCTCTTTCTGTCTTTCTGGTGAGCTCATGCACCCTATAGCAAAAACCTCTCCAAAAAAATTAAAATAAAAAATGAAAAAATAAACATTGCAGAGAGGGAGCAGTGATCTGCCTTGTCAATATGTTCAGAATAAATAAAATTTCTCATTCCTTTGGGTCCCACAGTCTCATCCCTGAG
Source organism: Tupaia belangeri chinensis (assembly GCF_000334495.1). Lineage (NCBI taxonomy): Eukaryota > Metazoa > Chordata > Mammalia > Scandentia > Tupaiidae > Tupaia > Tupaia belangeri. Next base: position 164,037 of record NW_006198387.1, on the reverse strand, counting down.
CACCTATCCTGAAGAAGGAATTATACTAGAGACAGGGAAGATTTACTATTATTTATCACAGAGCTAAACGAGACAAAACCTACAAGTTCAACACTAGGAGAATGGTTAAGGCCGAATACCACTTTGGAACAGTGAGTAGCTATTGAATGTTAACAATAAAAGTTAGATACAGAAACATGGAAAACGTTTACAGTATGGTAAGCCAAAAAGGAAAAAAAGAAAGATTATGTGTGTGTGAACAAAGATTAGAAGGGAATAGGCAGGTATAACCGTAGTTTTATTCGGGTAATGACATTAGGTCATTATTTCCTGTAAGTATTTTCTTTAAGATGCAGGGAAGAGGGCCAATCTCCTACCACAGTGGTAATGAAGCCAAATCTCACATGGCTGACCACACTTCAAATCTAATCTAGGCCTTGGCACTTTGAAAAACATGCTGGAGATTGTGTGTGTGTGTGTGTGCGTGTGTATGTTCAAAATCCTGACAGAATGAAGAAATTAAGAAGAGATTACATGTGACCACAGCCCATGGGGGAGGATTCTCTCTCTCTCTTTCTCTCTCTCTCTCTCTTGTGAGTGCACGTACCCTCTGGCAATGAAGAAAATATACAAGGAACAGGATATTAAACGATAGCACAGGATATGCAAACAGCAAAATCCAGATTGTGGGGCCCTAACTCCACAGGCTGAATGATCACTTCTTCAACCAATACATTACAAGAAAATAAATGAACAGAAACAAAAACAAAATACAACAGGGAATTCAAAGGTTAAAGAAAACTTAAGAGACAGACCAAGCGATTGGAATCTGCAGTGATCCCAATAATAACATTTACAAGACTTCAGGGAAATTTTGAACCACAGACTTTTGTTCATATTGAAGAATTATTGTATAGTGGTTTATTTTTTTAAAGTTTTTATCTTTTAGAGATAAAGAAGTGTTTACAGATTAAACGATGTATCTGGGACTTGCTTTAAAGAAATACGGAGGGTGGAGGCAGGGAAGGCGATAAAAACAAAAGTGGGTAAGTTGGTTTTGGAGCTGGGTGGTGTTTGGGTGGTGGTATTATGTTGCTCTCTTCTGTCTTTCTCTGAAAGTTCCCATGATAAAAAGGTTTGTTTGGTTTTCAGTGTCCTCTAAGGTTGTTTAGTGAAGGGACAAGCCAGGCGATGCCTTGGCACAATGACTCTGATGATGGGGTGGTAAGTGTGAATGAGGAGTCTGTGGACAAAGGAGAGATCTTAGGAACCCGAACTGTTTCTTACAAACAGAATACCTAAGTCCTGGTCCCAGTTGAACTGCCTGAGGTCCCACGTGCCTCTCATAGCCTCAGTTTCCTCCACCATTAGCTGAGGATAAAGACCTTATCCTTCCACGGTGGTGTGAGGCTCCACAGAGGAGCAGCCAGGCTGCTGTTTGACATCTGTGTAGGCAGAATGGCTGTGGGTGCTGGGCATATGTTAGGGACAGTGATATAACACAGGCCCCACTCTGTGTAACACACAGCCACCCACTCATGGCCAGAACACCGTGGCCTAGGCCTGCCCAGGCCTGAGAGTGCACGCACGGTGACCTTGCTGCTGCAGACCAAGGGGTGACACCTGATCAAGGCACAAAAAGGGAGCGGTTACTGACGCCAAAGTCCTGGGAAGGAGCCCAGCGGGTCCTTCGTCAGCTACCACCGGATGGCATGTCTTGGGAGGGCAGGGATAAAAGAGCCAGCCTGACCCTGACCTTTAGCTAAAGAATCAAGAGGCTTCAGAACTAGAGAAAGTCATGAACTGTTTACAAGACTGGGCACAGGGTTCTGGATGGGGTAGACAGAGAGGAGCCAACTTCAAGGACCACATCAAGGCACAGAGAGAGGCTGGTCCTCCAGGGACCTCTGCCCTCTGAGTTCCCAGCTCCTGTGATAAGGGAGAGGGTATGAAGGCACCCTCAGCCTACTGCTGTCTTTGCCCTACTGTCATGAGCGAGAGGCCACGTGTGCCGCATACTGAAAAGATGGGCAGCTGTGGGGGTGACCGTCCATCCTGGTTTGGCCAGGACTAAGGAGTGTCCTGGGTCCAGGACATTCAGTGCTGAAAACAGGAGCGGCTGTCACCCTTCCTGCTATTGCTGCAGCAGGAGCACCACCTCGTTGAGGGGACTTCACTTTTTTTTGGGGTCAAAGGACAAATTTATTCTGGTACCAAAACAGTCAAATCCATGCATAGTTTTTTTCTATACATTTTCCCACCAACCTGATGAAGATCCCACTTAAAATCTGAGAGCTAAAAATGTTCCTTAGTTCTACTGCTTGCTTGCTTTCTTTCTTTCTTTCTTTCTTTCTTTCTTTCTTTCTTTCTTTCTTCCTTTCCTTCTTTCTTTCTTGCTATAGGGTGTGTGTGCTCATCTGTGAGACAGAGAGACGAAGTGAGAAATCCCCCAGAGAGGATGGCCACATTGCAATCCCTTCTCCTCCAATCTCCTCTCAGGACCTTGGGCATGCACGCACACATGCTGGGCATGAGTTTTAAGGCACCAGGTCCAGAACTTGAACTGTGATTGACTACATGGGAGTTCAGCGATGTGCCCATTACACCATCTGCTGGTCCCCCAGTGCTTTAGTTTATACATAAGGTGACTATGGTCCAGAGTGACTGTGACCTGCAAAATCAGTTAGTGGCAAGGTTGAGACAGAAAACCAGGGTCTCATTTTCTTGCCCAGGATTACTGATCACTGATTCCTACTGGATTGTGCCGCCTCCTGGTATCTTTGCTAATGTTCTCCTGCGAAGTGGGGCCTCAGAAACAGAAGCAGTCCTCTCTTCCTCCCGTTAGTAGGCTATTGCAGGAACGGCATGACTGGTGGGCACAAAACTGCAAAGGGCCAGAGGGCCAGAGTCCAGCAGTTCTAGGAATTAAAGGGGGCTCCTGAGGGTTTCCTGATGGCTCCGGGCCAGTAGCTTGAATGACCCCATTCCACCAGAGGATATTTCTTCATCAGGAAAAAGCAGAGACAGTAGAAAAGTTGTTCAAGCGAGGCCAGGCACAGTGCTGCACCTTTCTTCCCCACAGACTGCCGGAGAGAGCTAAACCCAGGCAGAACCTGGACAAGACATAGGGACGGGAGACCAGGGTGGAGGAGGCTGGATGGAGGCTGGGATGAGGACTCCTGGGAGTCCAAACTGGGGATGCACTGCTTCAGGAAGAACCAGGCTCCCTGTGACAGGAGGCAGCTCACAGCAGCTATACCAGGGACCTTTTCCTCTTGCCTTGGGAGGAAGAGAGACAAGCCTGGCTTTAAGTTCCAGCTGGGCTGCCTGACACCTGAGTGCCCTCGGGCAAATCACTTCGCCTCTCTGAATACCGGCTGTGCCCTCTACAAAGGGAAGACCTCTTTTATAGGGTTGTTAATGGGTGGAATAGGCTGGCACTGGCGAGACTTCTAAGGAAGAGAAGAATTTGTTTCATTTGATCAGAACCCCAGGCAGCAGAAGGAAATGTCTCACTCCACAAGGGGCCATCAGGGTGCAGAAGCATCCTTATCTGTGAGGCCCTTGGGGAAGGAGCGTGGGAAAGGCAGTGGGGATTCACCATTCACTCAGCTCTGGCTGGCACTAGAGTCCCCTAGGTGCCTTGAAAAAACATCAGAATTCTGCTCTGGCTGCTCTGCAGTGTGGCCTGGGCAAAAAGATTTTTAGAGGCTCCTGGAGCTCCAGGTGTGGCGGCATGCACCTGTTATCTCTGCGACTCAGGTGGCTCAAACAGATCGTGAGTGCTAGGCTGGCCTGGGCAACATAGTGAGAACCTACTTAAAGAAGAGCTAGGTGTGTTGGCCTACATGCCTGTAGGGAGACTAAAGCAGGAGGATGACAAGACCCGTCTAAACAAAACAAAACAAAACAAAAAAAGGACAAGAAAAGCTCTGAGGACTCCACCTGGGTGGAGAGCTTCAGCCCCTGGGCAGGGGCTCTGTGCTACTCCCAATAAAAAGCCAGTGAACGAATAAAATCAACTTTTCTCTTCCTGCACTTTAGGGCAAAGTCCCGATAGGTCAGGGGTCTTAGAGACCAAAGATTGGGAAGATTAAAGAAAAATTTAGCCCCTCCGACACCAGGGTCAACTCTGGAATGTTGTCACATGCTTAAAACAGGGCATTCACCAAGCCTGGTAAAAATCAGCTTTTTCTTATAACATGTTAATAGCTCTGTGTTGGTTTTTGTTCCCACTCTGTTATTTTGCAATGGCCTTCATTCAAAGGCTTTAAAAATCTGATCTACCATGTTTTTCTGGTACAGATGTCTCAGAATAAATTAGAAAACATTTGAAATATATTGACATATATTTAGAAAAAATGTCATTCTGTACTGCAAGGATTGGGGGTCTATAGAAAGGCGCCTTTCAGAATAAATGTCAGGCATTCTTTTGGGATGAGTAAGTCCCCAAAGAGGTTCTCACTACAGGCCAGTCGGTCCCCAATTTGACTCATAGCTGTTGCTGATTTTTCATGCTGTGTTCTGAAATGGCATTGGGCTTTAACACATGCAAGGGTGACAATGGAAATTCTTGGTCCCATCCTGGGAAACTAATGCTTGCATTCCTTTCACAAGCCAGAGGGGTCTGGCAGCATCTTCTTGGGCTTCTCTGTTTTACTTTTGGAATCTTCATTTCCTTGAGATCTGATGAACAAGGGTGGTGAAGGAGGAAGCAAGACAGAGGGGGCTCCTGGGTGTCCAAAATGGGAATGCACTGCCTTGAGAAAGATGGGGCTCCCTGGAACAGGAAGATGCAGATGCTTTTGTACCAGGGACCCTGTCCTCTTGCCCCCTTGGCTTTAAATTCCAGCTGTGTGGGACCAGCAGATGGCATTATGGTTACGTTGCTGGACTCCCACGTAGTGGACCACGTTCAAGTCCCGGATCTGGCAGTTTAAAACTCACATTAGGCACATACATGTGCATGCCCAAAATCCTGAGAGGAGAATGGAGAAGGGACTGCAGCATGGTCATCTCCCTGGCGGGGGGGGGGGGTGATGTCTCACTTTCTCTCTCTCCATCTCTCTCTCTCTGATGAGTGCACTCACCCTATGGCAAAAAAAAAAAAAAAAAAAAATCCAGCTGAGAGCTGAGTTCCCTGCATCCCCTGGGAATCTGTTAGATGTGCAAATGCTCCTGCCCAACCGGCAGACCTGATTCAGAAATTCTGTTGCCTTTTTTTTTTTTTTTTTTTGGTATAGGGCATGTAAGTTTGCCAGAGGAAGAAGGAAAGTGAGAAAGCACCTGTAGGGGAAATGGTCACACCATAATCCCTTAATCCCTTCTCCTCCATTCTCTCAGGATTTGGGGCACACATGCACACATGCCCAGCATGTTTTTAAAGCCACTAGGTTCAGGACTTGAACCATGCAGTCAGCCATGTGGGACCCAGCTGCCAGCAAGTGACATAGTGGCCAAGGTGCCGGACTCCAGCAAGTGACATAGTGGCCAAGGTGCCGGACTCCCACATGGTAGAGGGAGTCCACACTCTGGACCCAGTGTCTTGAAAATCACACCAGTCATGTGTGTCTGTGTGTGCGTGTGTGTGTGTGTGCCCAAAATCCCAAGAGGAGAATGGGATTGTGGTGTGGCCAATCCCTGCTTCCCTGGGGGGATAAGTTCTCACTTTCCCTCTCTCCTCTCTGGGGAGCTCACATGCCCTATGGCAAAAACCTAAAAACAAACCAAAAAACCCCACAGCTAACATTACACTAACAGTAAAAGCCTGGTTGCTCTCCTACAAAGACCAAGAACAAGACACAGATATCCGTTCTCACTGGTGTTCTATGTTGTATCAGAGGCCCTAATTAACCCATCAAGGCAAGAATAATGAAAGGCATCTAGATGTTAAGAGAAAAAGTGAAACTACCTTTATTGTCCAGCTACAGGAGCGAGTGCTGGTTGACTCTACTACTGGGCAAGCTGAAGCCACGTGGGTAGCCCAGGTTCAGTTCTTGCTACCCTAAAAGCCAGGCACTATACAGGTCACTGTAGCACCTGTAGTCCCAGCTACTCAGAGATGGAGACAACAAGGTCACAAGAGAGTAAGTTCCTGTCTAAAAAAACAAAGAAAACAAGACCCTTCATTCACAGATGACATGATTATCAAATCAGAAAATCTGATAGAATCTACACCAAAGCTACTAGAACTAACAAGAGAGTTTAGCAAGACTGCAGGATATCAAATCAATATACAATATATAGAAATCAATATTATTTCCATATAAGTTAATATTATTTTCTATTACATTTAGAGACAAAAATTAGAAGGTAAAATTAGAAAGTAATACTATGTATAATAGAATAAAAATATGAAGTGCTTAGGTATAAATCTGACAAAGAAATGCGAAAGACCTTTACGAAACCTGTAGAACATTGCTGTGAAGTTAAGCAAGACCTAACAAATGAGGAATTATTCCATTGCCTAATTCAAGGTCGCCTACCCTTTTTTTCCCCACAGTTTTATAATTCAGTGCTTACTTTCTTTTTTTTCTTTTTCTTTTTTTGGAGAGGTTTTCGCTATAGGGCGCGTGCGCTTGCCAGAAAGACAGAGGGAGACAGAGAGACAGAAAGTGAGAAATCACCCCCCAGGGGGGATGGCCAAGCTGCAATCCCTTCTCCTCCATTCTCCTCTAGGGATCGTGGGCACGCATGCACACGTGCCTGGCGTGAGTTTAAGCCACCAGGTCCGGGACTCAAACCACGGTCGACTACATGGGAGTCCAGCGATATAGCCATTATGTTAACTGCTGGTCCCTTCAGTGCTTACTTTTGAGTCTTTGGTTCATTCTGAGTTTTTTGTTTTTCTTTTTTTTTTATATGGCATGAACCAGGGGTCCAATTTCGTACTTTTGCATAAGGATATCCAGTTGTCCAAATACCATTTGTTGAAGACACTGATTTTTCAGCCATGATTAGTCTTGGCACCATGGCAGAAAATCAATTCATCATAAATGTGAGATTTTATTTCTAGACTCTCAATTTTATTCCATTGTTATAGTCATCTCTTTATGCTAGATTGCTTTAGATTTGTTGTAAATTTTGAAATCATGAAGTGTGAGTCCTCTGCTTTATTCTTATTTGAGACTATTTTTGATCTATTCTAGGTCTATACTACTAATTTTAATTTTTTTTCCTTGCTATAGAGTGCTGGAGAGAGACAGAGAGAAACAGAAGTGGGAAATTGAGAAGTCCTCCCCACCCACCCACCCAGAGGGTGACCACAGCACAGCCCCTTCTCCTCTATTCTCCTCTCTGGATTATGGGCATGCATGCACACTTGACTGGTGTGATTCTCAGGCTGCCGGGTCCAGGACTGGAACTGCGGTCAGCCATGTGGGAGTCTAGCATCTTAACCACCATGCCACCTGCTGACTCCTGTTCAGTTAATTTTTGACTAAGATATAAAGCCATTTTAATGGAGAAAGCATAGCCTTTTGACAAATATACTTCAGGAATAATTGGATATTTATGTGGCCTTGAGTTTTGTACTTTCTTCTGTGGCTACTGCTTTTGGCTCAACCCCTTTCTTCCAAAATGCTTCTGTTTTTTTAGAAGTATTCTACTTTTAAAAAAAAAAAAAACTTAATTAAGGCTAATTGAAATATTCTTGGTCCGTGTTTTGTGGTTTTGAAGGTGGTGACTTATCTCTTTGTTCATAGACTATTTCCTGAAATCTGGGAGTGTGAGAAGCTTAAAGGGAAACATTGACTGACGAAAGCGGAAAGGCACCCAGCAAATCTGTCCTCTGTGCCTTCTCCACACAAATGGCCTTCCCTCCCACTGGCCTGCCCTGAGGGGGCGCCTGAGTAGCCACAGCCACACTGCAGGGCCTCCAAACACAGGCAGATAGATACACAGGGTAAGGGTAACGCCTCTCAGTTCCTCCTCAGCAAAACCACGCCCTGTCTACTCTTCTCATTAGCATAATGAATGTCTGCATGACATAAATCAAGATCTAGTGCACAGGGCTCCAGCTCACCTGTGTCAACAGGTTTCAGAGGGCTTGGATCTGGCCATGGGTGAGGTGGGAGAGCTCTGTGTAGCACAGAGGTTCTCTGTGTGGGCCCTGGCCAAGCAGCGTCAGCGTCACCTGGGAACCTATAGAAGTCGAATTCTCAGGCCCTATCTCGAAGCTACTGAGTCAGAAACTCTGTTCATGTTTAAACTAGAGTGTCCGGTGTGTCCGGTGACTCTGACGTCCCTGGGCTGTTAAAGAGCATACCCAATGGTGCTAAATACCAAGATGTCATATCCTATTATGTCATTTTCTACCTGTTACTTCAAATCTCTGGGTAGTGGTAATGAAGGGCCAGAGTGACTCCATTTTGTTAAACCCACCTTACTGGGAATTGGTGCCATTTCAAGGAGGCAAGCTGATCATGTAGGAGAAGGTCATAAGACCATCACCCCACCGGGGCTGACCAATGAGAAAAAAAACAAAAAGAAATACCAGAGACCTGAAGTAACTTTCTTGCCAGACTTAAAGGTCTAACGACCAACCAGTAAAAGACAACTATGCTTCTTGTAATCTACAGCAATGAATAGCTGCCTGAGTGCATTCCTCAGCACCCCTCGACCCCTCGACCCCTCGACCGCTAACAGCCATAAAAAACTCAGCCCAACAAACACCTGGGCTCTCAACTCTGATCTGCTGTGTCGGTGACGATTGAGAGTCCTGGCTCGAGCCTGAATAAAAGCGACCCTTGTGTGTTTGCATCGGAATTGGCTCCTTGGTGGTCTTTTGGAAATTTCACGACTGGGGCACAACAGTAACATAAGCTGGGCCCACATGGGAAGGTCCCTGGCTCATGTCTGAGGGCTTCCCTGTACATGCTGGACACACACATGCTTGTGAGATCGGGGCTCTCTAAGGCTGGGGCTTAATCGTGCCTTGAAGACTCTGTTGAAGTACCTGTCTCTGTGTCTCTCTTCCTCTCTATCTCTCCCATTGAATAAATAAACAAACTTAAAAAAGAAAAACCTCTGGGTCTCAGTTTTCTCACCTAGATAAATGGGGACGATAATGATATTAGTATTTATAAGGCTCCTATTCAAATAAATAGAACGAGTCATGTAAATTACTTTGGAAGATTTAAGTCATCATTAGCATAAAAACGTGAATTTCCCTTGCCCTAGCTGTTTACGAAGATTCATCATCTTTGTGTGTAAGAGTGGCACAACAGCCCTCTCTTATCTGTAGCTTTGATTTTCTGGGGTCAACCACAGTCCAGCATGATGGGATATTTTCAGAGAGAGAGCGAGACCACATTCGCATAACTTTTATGACAGTATATTGTTCTATTTCTACTTTGTTTTCATCTATTACCATTAATCTCTGTCTGTGTCTAATTTATAAATCAGACTTTATGTAGTGTGTCTACTTAGGAAAAAGCATAGTCTACACAGGGTTCAGTACGATCCGCAGTTTCAGACAGCCACTGGGGGGCTTGGAACATATCACGCATGGCAAGGAGGACACCATTACATTTTACAAAGAAAGATTGTATTAATATATGATGATCCTACTCATTTTTATAACAAGCCAAATAGGTATTCTCTTCTTCGTATATACACGTAGAAACAGAGGCCTGGGTGGTGGGTGGTCTTTCCAGGGCCACAGTGAGAAAGTGACATGTGTGGGCACACACCGCTTCTGACTTGGACATTTGTGTCTTTTTTTGTATCATGCAGTCTGAGTGCAGCCCTGCAATCTTAGCTGACACAGATTTAACTGTTTTATTTTAGGTGCCTATATTCATCCACTATGGGGAAAAAAGATACGGTTTGTGGCAATACTGTCAGCTCTATATAAAGTTCTTTGCAGAACCTGGCTCAGCACCTGACATCGTTGCTCGTTGTGTTCCTCATTCCAAAGGGGAGAGGCTGTTCAGTGAGGTGGCACAGGCACGGAAACAGGCAGTGGCGAGATGGGACAGGCTGACCAGGCTTACCTGAGTGCATGACCTCAAACAAGGTTCCTCATCTCTTGGAATTCTCTTTTCCTCTTCTGTAAAATAGGGCACTACCTCTGTCTACCCTACCCAGCTCCCAGAACAACCTTGGGTCTCAAATTAGCTCCCAGAACAACCTTGGGTCTCAAATTACATTACGTGGAAGATGTGGGTGCACTCTGCAAACTGTAAGGTGCATGCACAAGTATGGGGTTAGAAGTCGCAGGAGTAGAAAAGGAAGTTTGCTGAAGGCTCTGTGGTCTGGCAGGGCCAAGGCACTGTGCAGCTGGCCGGAGGGAGTTCAGTGGGGACTTCATCAGGATGTGTGGTCTGAACCCTCACCGGAGAGCAGACTGTGAGGGCAGGGTGAAGGCAGAGACTTGCCAGGCAGGCTCACAGGTTCATGCCATGCTCTCGGGTGAGCCCTTGGCTTCCCTACTCCCTGATCAGCCTAGGGCCCTCTGGAGTCAGGCCTGAGGAGTGCACTTGAAGTGAATCGAATTCTTGTCCAAGCTGCCAGTTCCAAGATGACTTTGGGTGAGACTCTCTTCTCTGGACCTTAGTTCTGGAAAGCAAGGTAGCTGGCCCCTAACTATTCCTCCACCCCTTTAATCATGCATCCTGCGTGCAGCGCTTTGATCCCAACATTTGCGCCCTCCCCCCCCAAATTCTCGTCTCTGAATAAAGACAAATGTGTTTGCCCCTTCTGTATACAATTGAGCTGTCAGCAAGCAGTTTCTAGTGGTTGAGGGTCATGGTTAGGGAGTCAGCCTCCTAGTCACGTGGCCTGGGCAGAGTACAGCATTCCTTTGACTCTTAGCTTCTCTATCTGCAAAGTGGGGCTCAGAAACATACTCAAAATAGGATCGGAGTAGTGAGGTGTTCACCAGGTTCCTACAGATGGTATGCCCAGTGGGAAGCCGTTGCCATCGCTAGCAACACCAGGGCACAGAGGGATCACCTCGAGTTGATTTCAGAACGAAGTAGAGACACCTGATACTTTCAGAAGCCTGCAAGCCCTCACTGAGGGGCTACCTAGTATTTCTTTTAAGCTTGTGAAAGAACTATGACCCCCAGAGTCCAGGAATCTCAGCCTGGGAATCACAGGCCCAGAGAATCTCAAAGTTTCCAGCCCTGACATCCCAGGGCTAGGGAGATCCCAGCTGTGCTGAGGGGCAGCCAAGCCTCTTAAGAAAAATCTGCGTGGTCAGTGGCAGCTGGGCCTGTGGTGAGTCCAAGGCAGACCACAGGAGGAGCCCCACAGCCACAGTCCTGGCTCCCAGGAGAAGAGGCGCAGGCAGAGGTAAACTCACAGCCTCCTGGCCAGTGAATCGCAAAGCCAAACCCCGAACTCCTCCTGCCTTTCTGATCTGAACAAGTTAGGAGGGAAGGCAGTGGTGATTTCAAAGGCTGGGTGGACCCTCTTTGCAAAGGGGATCAGAGAGGCCAAATCCTGAGCTCTCCAAGAAACCACTGAAAGTAAGAATTTTGCTTATTTCCTTTTCCTTATTTCCCTCCCTCCTTTCTCTTCAAATTTTATTTACTTACTTATTCATTCACTTCTTCCATGAGTAAGAGAGACAGTATCCCCAGCAGAGTCTTGATGCTGTGTGTGATCCACTGGAGGGCAATGAAACCCACTGTAGTTGCTAAGCAACCCTCCAAAGAGATGTGTAAGTCCCATCTTCTCTTTCCAGCCTCATGTCATTCATTCATCCTCTTAATCTATGGCCTATCGAGAGCTTAATACATGCCAGACATTGTGCCCTACGGATACTGATGGCCAAGATTGTGCTCCCATGACCTATGCACCCCCAACAGCCTGCCTGGAACTTCCTCCCCTGCGCCAAGATTGCCCACCTCTGGACCTTTGCTTCTTCTATTTTCCTTCCACCAACTCCTTTTTTTTTTTTTTTTGGAGAGGTTTTTGCTATAGGGCGTGTGCTCGCCAGACAGAGAGAGACAGAGAGACAGAAAGCAAGAAATCACCCCCCAGGGGGGATGGCCACGCCGCAATCCCTTCTCCTCCATTCTCCTCTCTGGATCCTGGGCATGCACACACACGCACCCAGCGTGAGTTTTAAGCCACCGGGTCCGGGACGCAAACTGCGGTCGACTACATGGGAGTCCAGCAACATAGCCATTACGATAACTGCTGGTCCTCCAACTCCTTCTTGATGCTGAAATCAAACCTACTCAAACACCTCCTAGACTGGGGACGCCTTCCCTGGTATCCCTGACAGAAATGTCACTCCTGCCGAGCTCCCGTGACTACTGCCCGGAGATCATTGATCCAGAGAGCTGTGCTGGCCTGCCTGTGTGTCCCAGGGGGAGGCTGGAAGCAGAGGGAAAGGTGAAGACCACAAGTCTGTGGCTGGCAGAGGGTCTGCCCAGTACCTGCTTCCCAATGCCAGGCCTCCTGCACAGATGAGATGCTCACTGATTCACGCACCTGGCCAGGCACCACACACCTGTATGCTGCAGGCACTGTGCCGCACTGCATCTGCGGTCGTGAGGAAAACACCCAGAGGCCCCGCCCTGCTTCACACTCCAGCCAGAATGTCGAGGCGCGCGGTCCGAAGACTGAACGAATGTGTGCTGGACCCTGCAGACTCTTTTTCGGAACCACACACCTAGCAAAAAGGTGCATCTTAGGACTGTTTATATCCACAGGCCAAATATTTATCTAAACTAAGTGAGCTCTTAAAGGAAGCCTACCTTTCTCTGTGGGGCGAGTGTTTAAAAATCACAGAAAAGAGATCGTGTTGGAATTAGTCTTCCCTGCTTTGAGAACCCAGAGCCAATGAGGTGTTAGTTTGTGGCTCAGATAAAATAAAATAAACTTTACAGTCACAAAAATGATTCAATTTCAGGAAACACCAGGCCCAGGGATAGTAATAACAAAAATAATCATGGCAAACATTTACACAGCACATACGATGAGCCAGACTCAGGCGAAGCCTTCAGCTCCCCACAGATGACAAGGCCATGTGGGAAGGAAGGGGAGGCACTAGAGAGGGGTGACCCTGACTGCAGTCATCCCCCGCCCCCAGATCGGGCCATTGTTCACTTAGCTCCATCTGTCCCGTGATCCACAGCATGCTTCCAGGCCCAGTGCCTTTGAAATTCCCAGGAATTCAATGGTAGAAAAGACAGGTCTTCCCAAGCAAAAGGAAATGGGACTCCCTAAAATAGAAAGTGTGCTCAGAAGAGGAAATTCGCTGGAACCATGGAGGCGTCATTACTCCCCGGAAGGAAGGATGGAAAGCTCATTTATTGACCACCTCCTAGAGGCCAGGCTAGCATTTGATTTGCCTTGTCGGTTACTCGCTGGTGGGTACCACTTTAAGGTAAGGCTATATACAGCCAGGAGCCAAATAGGCAGTGTCAGTCCGCAGAACATGCAGCTGAGATGGCCCTTTACAATTGTCATGCTTGTTAAAATATTTATGAATGAAAGTCTCTGTTCTACTGTAGCTTCCCAAAGCCCCAGGGTGTCCTCCTCCTGACCCCAGTTGCCCCAGGCCCCCTTCAGCCCTCCCCAGTGTTCCTGTGATCCAGCCACTCAAGAGTGGACAGCTGCACAACTGGGTGCCCAGAGGACCCCACTCCAGTTGGTAGCCCAGCCTGACCCAGTCTGCCAGTGCCTGTTAAATGTTCTGAACATCCCTACTTGTCTGGGCTCTTGGAGCTCTGCAGCCGGTGAGCACCTTACGTAACTCCCAGCCCTGTGAGGGAAGAACCACTGAGCTCAGACTCCCCCTTGAGCTCCTTGAGTGGTGTATGCCCCTTCCCGTGACCTCCTCCCATGTCCTTATCAGCCACTACCTTTTTATTTTTTTCTGAGAGATTTTTGCTATAGGGCACGAGTGCTCATTAGAGAGATGGAGAGAAACAGAGACAGAAAGCAAGAAATCACTCCCCAGGGGAGTGGCCACATCACAATCCCTTCCTCCATTCTCCTCTCGGGATTTTAGGCACACACACACATGTACCCGGCATGAGTCTCAAGCCGCTGGGTCTGGGACTCAAACCACGGCTGCATGTGGAAGTCCATTGCCTTAACCACTACACCACCTGCGGACCCCAGCCACCACCTTCTTATCTTCACTGTGCCTGCAGTATCTGATTGCTGTTGGTGGCTTTGGCCCTCCTACCTTTGTACATCCCTTGACTGTTCTCCAGCCTGGACCTCTTTCTTGAGCGACTACATGGCCAAAGCCTGCTGGACATCTCCCTGGGAAGTCCCACTGCCACCTCAAGCTCAGGTTCCTTGAATAACCAGGTTGACTCCCCTCCTACTCCACTCCCTCTTCCTCCTGCTCCTCTTCCTCCTCCTCCCTTCACTCCTCATCCTCCCATGTTCCTCATCTCTATCATTCACAGGTGCATGTATTCAGGCCATAAAACCCCACCCAGTATCTATTATGTGCCAGGTACAGCGCCTGACAGTGGGAATGAGGACATGAGCAAGATCGACCCTCAAGGGGCCTACAGTTCCTCAGGGCCCACATCAGCCCAGGCTTCCAGCTGGACACCTCAGCACTGCCTTCAATGCCTTCCTCCCTCATTCTGCATGAGTGTGACCCACGTCCTAAAGTATGACCCTTCTCCTCTGTCCAAGGACACTATTACATTGCTAACAGAAGTGCCTGAGACTGGGTAATTTAAATAAAATAGAGGTGTATTTGGATTGTTTTAAAATCTGTACTCACATGTTTATTGCAGCATTATTCACAATAGCCAACTACGCCACACCACAATATGGCCCAGTAAGAGAAAGAGGTTGGTAGGTATTTGCAAAGAGAGTGGACTTGGGGAAGGGCTCCTCCTTTTATAAACACACTCACAGGAACTAACCCCTTCTCACAAGAGCTAGGATCCACTCCGTCTCATGAGATGGCATTAATCCATTCATGATTGAGGATGATGCCTCCGTGATCTGAACATTGCCTACCTTTTAAAGGTCTTACTCCCTCTCAGTGTCATTGCACCGGGGACCAAATTCTAAAACATGAACTTTAGGAAATAAACCATTATCTAAACCAGAGCACGCTCCATCTCCTCTGCCAAAACTGGGTCTGAATCCACACCTCCCTTAGCAGGGTGACCACCTTGCCTCCTCAGCCTCCCTCCAGCGTGGCCCTCTCCAGAGCTCTCTGCAGAACAACCAGAGGTACTTCCCTAGCTCACATCTAAATCTGTCCTCTCCCCAGCTCTGAGCCTGCATGACTCATCATTGCCCTCAGGAGAGAGTCCAAGCTTCCTGGCCTGGCATTCAAAGCCCATGCAGGAGATGAACTGAGAGTGGTGGAGCAGTTGATTCCTAACTACCTGCTAGCTCCTCATTAGCCCAGTACAGATGCACACAGACACCTGGATATGCTAGACAGACAGAAGACACAAAAATACACACACTCAGGCATGCCCTGAGAGATAACAAGCGAGCTATTTTATTTATACTGCTACATATGCATATCGATATAGTTGCCAGATTCAGCAAATGAAAACACAACTTACCCAGTTACATTTGAATTTTAGTTGAATATTAACTTTATTTTAGCATCAGTGTATCCCAACTATTGCATAGGACACACTTATACTAAAATGGGATTTCTAGTTCACCTGAAATTCAAAGTCAATTGGGCATCTTGTATTTTATCTGGTGGCCCTACCAATAAAGGCTAGCTCAAACATGGACCCCACACAGATTACACAGCTTATACATGGATACATATTACATACTTACACGTACAATACACATGTGAATGTGTGGTTCATACTGACATGCATCTTTGACTAATGGGCATCTCACTGTCTGAGACCAAACTATGGCAGGGCCAGGACATTGGCAGCTGCCGAGAGCTCTTCGTGGAAATGTTTGTTCCATGAATAAATGACTAATTAACAGGAATTCCTGGATATCCAGCCCTGGACTGTTGTGTGCCTACAGTAATGCCTGTGGAAGCCACTTTCTGCCAAGCACTGTGCCCTGACAGTGGCCGTAGCAGTGGGGAAAAGGTCTATGGGGCCTGAGCCTCTTACACTGTCGTGTGCTTTCCATAGTTTTCCGAAGCAGAGTTCAGGGCTTATTAACTCTCTCCCTTGTCCAATTTGGAAGACCACCTGGGACATGAGAAAGCCACATAACTTGAAGCCAAACAGAAACACGTTCAAAAACCCATCTTTGACACATGTGCACAGTATGTTTTTGGACAAGTCACTTAGCCTCTCTATATGGAAACATTCCACTTGTAAGTCAACTTCTTAGGGTTAGGGTGAGAATTACTAAAGAAAATCATGTATATAGAAAATTTTTTAGAGTTTTAGATAAAAACTAGTTATTGTAAGCTCTTAATTTCAATGATCATCATATTAATAATTGTCAGTATAGACCAGCAGGTGCCATGGTGGTTAAGGCGCTAGATCCCACGTGGCTGATCCCACTGTTTGAGTCTTGGATCCAGCGACTTGAAAAACATGTCAATGAGCTAGTGAAGAACCTCCAGTTGCTTTGCAGAGAGATCTGGATTTGGTGAAACCTTTTAAAGTGCATGTGCTGATGTACATGCCTGCCCAAAATCCTGAGAGGAGACAGCCGGAAAAGCAATTATGGTGTGGTCTTCCCCTCTTGGGAATGATTCCTCACTTTCCCTCTCTTTATCTCTGTCTGGTGAGTGCAAGCATCCTACAGCAAAAAAAAAAATAAAAATAAAAATAAAAAATCTAAAAAAGAAAAAAAAGTGTCTTTATGTGCACAATATCAAATGTTAATGGCAATTGGATTCAGAGATGGGGTGACCTCTAAGTTTTTGCTGTGAGGCTCAGGAGAAAAGGTGATACAACATTGGGACCATTAAAGCCAGGCATTAATATCAATTAAATATGTAGACTCACATACATCCTAAGTATGTTAGGTTCTAAATACAGCACCTATGGATGTACTGTTGACAACACTTTGAAAACCTTTTAGGCTTTATAATGCTGTTCAATGCCAAAAAGTAACTCTTTTGCCCACTGGAAATTGAGGACCACCGAAATAGACTAACAGGAGGAACAAAAGAAACTTTTCTATGCAAATGTCTGGGCATATTTTAAAATGACTAGCAAATCTCCCTTGGTGAATGGTAGAGGTGGAGAACTCTAGAATTTCTGCTTGCCTTCAAGACTTCCTCCATTTTGTTAAAAACACTGAGCCTCTAATTGGTGGATATCTGTGCCATTATCAGTGTTTCTGGTTCGTTTCCATATGAGCACACATAGAATTGTACATCCCTGCTTCAGCCAAGAAAATGGAAATGGCATGTGCTACTACTCGGCAGAAGCGTTAAAACACTGCTAAGCAAGTTTTCATCCTCCTTCCTCCACTGCAGTGACCAACAGCATTCTAGGTGGTGAATCCTGAGTATCTGAGAGAAGTCACTGTGGACCAAGACCCCACCAAACTACACATGGATCATGAGTGAGAAATGACCCTTCGCTGTTCTAAGTCATTCTTATATGGGACTTGTTTGTTATTGCAGCAAAACCCATACTATCCTGACTAATACTCTTGAAAATCTGAATGCATACTAACTGATTTGTTTGCTGTAAAGAATCTTTTTAAGTGGCATTATATTTTATGAGAGGAGAAAAGTTCTAAAACAAGCTCATAAGTAAAATGAGCCTAATGCAACTTCACTATAATTATATCTTGCTTAGTCTACTTCTAAACAGAACTTGTGGGAGCTTAGCAAATCAAAACTTTTCCTGGCAGCCAAAGAAGCTAAAATAAGGATGGAGGAGAGATGGGAATCATTCAGGAAAAATGGGAAAGGACTGTATCTGAAGGTTTTGCCAAAAGTCAAGAATGAAAGATTGAACCATGGATCAGTGAAAGTATTTGGGAGTAGGTAATAGAAGTGCTCTTGAAAGTGGATAATAGAAGAAACCAAAAGGCTCTGGACCAGAAGACTAGGAAGGAGGAAACCAATGTTTATGGAGTGCTGGCTGTGTGCAAATACTGTGCTACCTGCATTGAAAACATAACTATTATTCTCACTAAAGTTCAGTGAAGTAGGAACAGGCTTAGGGATGTTAACTAAGTTGTCTGAGACTACACGGTCGCGGCAAAGCCAGCATTCAAATCCATGTGGGCCTCCCTCTTACATCAATGCTCTTATCAGGAGGCCGAGTTTAACATAATGCACTCACTACATTTGTTCCAGGCATGGCTGCAACTTAATGAGATAATAAACTAGTGTTCAATTCCCAACAGTTCTCCTCTACCATTGCAATCAGAAAAAAAACTCTATACAAAAGTCAGGCACCCCTTTACCCAAGAATCGGTGTTATGGCGATTATTAAACTAAACATTATTTTTTGTTTTCGGTGTCCAGGGGGGTCTGTCCACTCCGGCAGCCCTGCTTACCACTTCCTGCTCTGTACCCACAAGGGCCCAGCCTCCTGGGATGGTCTACGAAGAAGAAGCCACATTCCAAGCCCAGATGCAGACAGCTGTGTGCTTCCTCCAGCCTGCGGTGACTCATGCTGGGACAAGAAAGTCACTTCTTTGCCTGAATTCCCTGTCCCCATATCCTCATCTGGGGAAAGCTGCCTTAAGCTCCCTGAACACAAGACCCTGTGGGGGGTGGGGGGAATGTGTGCCAATGACATCCACAGAGAGCAGGGTCCAGAACAAAGAGGAAATTCAGGGCAGGAGATCATTTTTTTTCCTCCCTGGCAAGGTTCCTCGGGCCATCTGGCTGAGGGGGCTGTTATTCAAACTTCTGGATCATGGTCTGTTTGTGTTTTAGGAGTTTGCAGCTGATTATTTTCATCAAATTTCCTACAAGTATGCTGGTTCCTTTAGCAGGCAAACCTGCACAGCCAGCGCGTCCTCTCAGCCGGGTTCACAGTCCCCTCACTCTTCCCCACAGCATTGCTCCGACCCCTACACCAAGACACAGCCTTCACCTCTGGATATCTGGCCAGCCCACCAGATGTTCTAACCAACATCACCCTGGAGACTAGAGCCAGGGAGGGGCATTTGGGCAGTCTGAAAGCTCCTGATGGCCAGACCAGCTCCAGTGGCCTCTGGTGTGATCATCCCAGCTCTGAAAAGACAGCACCAGCCCTTCCCAAGTATCTTCACTGTGCAGAAAGGCAGGATGTAAAGATCTCAGAGAGGACTGAGTTAGAGGTCAGATCCAGTCTCCATTTCTTTTGTTCTATGACAACGGAGTTTCCATTTATTCCTTTGGAGATTGGGGGGGTGGCAATTCCTATCTGCCTGGGCTGTCTTATGCATGTACATAAACATATACACACATACAATAGCACATGCTGAAGGCCTAAACAGGTGTCTGTACATAGCAGGTGCTCAGTAAATATTATTAGTTTCCTTCTTTCATTTCTTTGAGCATGGGCCAAACTGGTCCTTCACTCCTCTGGCTGAGGACATGTGAGGGGCTGGAGTTCCTTGCAACAGCAGACAGGATACAGGGGCGGGGAGCTCTCCTTCTAGCAGCGGTGGGAACCACCCAGGTCTTTGACATAATTGCAGTGACCACAGACTGATAACTTCTTACCCAGAATAAAATCCAAATGGTTTGGTAAGATGTGAGCTCAGTTACTCAACATGCCTTCTGGACACCAGACTGTCTTTGGGGTCAGAATGATGGGCCAGGGCAGCACGGCAGACAGCAGAAACAGAAATGGTGGTTGTTCTGCACAAAGAGAAATAGTCTCCTCCGCCAGAGCAACCGCAGAAAGCTCTGTACGAAAGTCAGGCACCCTCGTACCCAAGAATCTGAGTGACGGCAATTTCATAACTAAGCATTGTTTTTCATTCTTTGTATTTTAACTTTTCAGTTCTTCTGACTTTTGGAGATGAGAGAAACAAGGTTCTTAAAATGCCCTGCCTGGCTCTCCATTCCCAATCCTCCTCCCTAGATCCTTAGTGATTCCTTCCTTCCCTTGAGGTGGTCCGAGGACTCAGCCCAGGTGGGTCTGATTCTTGGGGCTTCAGGGCAAAAGGCTGTGACTCATTCCTGACACTAGTCCCAGCCTGGCACCAGCCCATTTCCTCCACGATCATTCTAAGTTCCTACAACCCACCTGCAAAGATTTAAATTCTGATCCTGAACCTCTGGCCTATCGCTCTAGTCCTGAGTTCCAGACAGCCTCAAAAGCTGCCTAGAACCTTCCATAGTGCCCATTACTCAGCTCCTAGTCACTGTTCTCCCTAAGTCCCCAGAGGCCACCGCTTCCAGCGCAGCACCAGACTGGGGCCCCACTGCTCTGTTGTTGAAGTGAACTACATCAGGTCATTTGCTTCATGGTTTTACTGCCTAACGCTACTGTGCCCTGGGCAGGTCCTTACCCTTGAGAAACTCCCCCCACATGGACAGGAGAGTTAGTGAATAGCAACATAGTATGAACATTGCAGTAAAGATTCTTAGCACATACAAAGCCTGTCTCCGAAGAGAAACAATCCACTCTACCCCATGGTCAGGGAAGGCTTTTGGGAGAAAATGTTTGCTAATTTGAAGTTTAACAGTGTAACAAGAGGGAACCAGCAGTTAGTATAATGACTATGTTGCTGGACTCCTACGTAGTCGACCGTGGTTCTCGTCCCGGACCTGTTGGCTTAAAACTCACACTGGGTGCGTGTGCGTGCGTGCCCAAGATCCCGAGAGGAGAATGGAGGAGAAGGGATTGCGGCGTGGCCATCCCCTCTGGGGGGTGATTTCTCGCTTTCTGTCTCTCTGTCTCTCTCTGTGTGTCTGGCGAGCGCATGCGCCCTATAGCGAAAACCTCTCCAAAAATAAAAAAGTGTAATAAGAGAGATCAGCAGTTGGCGTAATGGCTATGTCCCTGGACTCCCATGTAGTCGACTTTGGTTCGAGTCCTGGACCTGGTAGCTTAAATTCATGTCAGGCACATGTGCGTGCATGCCCAAGATCCCGAGAGGAGAATGGAGGAGAAGGGATTGTGGCGTGGCCATCCTTCCTGGGGGGTGATTTCTTGCTTTCTGTCTCTCTGTCTCTCTCTCTGTCTTTCTGGCGACCGCACAGTCCCTATACCAAAGACCTCTCAAAAAAAAAAAAAAAAGTATAACAGGAGACCAGAGACAACAGACAATTTTTCATTGATTCGATGAAAACTTCTGTCACTTTAATCTTTGCCATAACTTGTCTTTTTTGTGGTTAATATCTACTGCCAACTAACTTAATTTTTACTTCTAAATGACAGGTTCCAGGAAAGATCTTGTCTTTAACTTAAAATCCTGTTACCAGCCAGCTAAGTGTGACTACCGCTTCGCAATGAAGTGAGAAGCAGAGGCTGGAGAAGAGGGTTTTACAGGGAGACAGCCGCAAGCACCGCCAAACTGTCTCAGAAAGCTCAGCACGTGCTCAGTATTTACAGATACAAGCAGGTGCAAACCATCCCTCACTACCATTAATCAAAGTCCAGTGCTGTCCTTTGAGCAATTATCTTGATTCCTGCTTTTCTTTAAATACCCATTTCTGGTTCCTCATCTAACCGTTCCCCAATCAGACCTCCCCATGACTCAGTACTTATTCAGATTTTTCTGTCAGGGATCTTCCTTAATTCTTTTGTTTTCCTTTTAGGTTTTTGTCATAGGGCACATGCCAGAGAGAGACAGTGACAAGAAAAGTGAGAAATCACCCCCAGAGGGGATGGCCACACCACAGCCCCTTCTCCATTCTCCTCTCAGGATTTTGGATGGGCACGCATACACACACGCCTGGCATGATTTTCAAGCCACCGGGTCCAAGACTGAAACTGCGGTCAACTACATGGGAGTCCAGTGATGTAATCACGCCACAAGCTAGCCTGCTTCACCCTGAGTTTCCTTCCAGAGAAATAGGAGAAGCAGCCATAGATGTGGAGTTGGAAGCTCTCAGTTGAAGCCTTGCATCTGCTGATTTTAAGGAGTGACTCTTTGACTTCCCTGAGCTTCAGCTTCTTCATCAGAAAAGCTGGGAAATTAATTTTACCCAGGTTGCCTTACAAGGCACTTGCCCAGTTCAGATGAAATAACAAAAGGGAACCTGCTTCATGAATAGGAAACTCCCAGGCCACGCGAGAGTTTACCATGGCAGCGAGAGCTCCCCATGAGCTGATCCAACAGCTTATCAAGAAAGCAGCATAGCTGCGAGACGAAACCTAAAGCTCATTTCCCCCCACTTTGCATGCCTGTAATTCCTGGGTTGTGGGTCAGCACGTGCCTTACAAGTGAGCTCTTACCAGCTTGGCATTTTGTGTCTGTTTTCTCACGTAACTATCTCTGTAACTATTTTTCAGTAATAGAAATGCTACCCATGCAACTAGGCTGCACAGTCAAGGTCACCCAGAATGCACTTCTGTGTGTGTCAAACACGTGACTTCACACAGCAAGGGGGATATGATTTTGGTGTTTCATTAAAAAAAAAAAAAAGGAAAGTGGGAAGGAGACAAGGAAGGAAGAAGGAGAGGAGGAAAGGAAAGGAGGAGATAGGGAAGGGAAGGAAGGAGTTCATTTGAGGGGAGGAGAAGACTCACCCTTACCACACCCTGAGAAACCTTAGTGCAGGTAGCAGGTACATGCAGGCTGCTCACTTGTCTGACCTCTCCAGGGGAGACCCAAGGAAGGATAGTTCTGGAGGGGACCCTAAAGATGGCTTTTGATTCTTGCCAACTGCCCTCTGTGGGAAAATAGGGGAAAAGCAGTGGAAGCAGGGAGCTCTCGGAGGTTGCGGTTCAGAGCTGCTGAGAATCCCACTGAATTTTAAGTGGGGAACAACCATAGGAAGTAAAACCAGCCTCAAGACCTGCAGAAAGAGCAGGATCCAGAACTGGGCGGAGGGGACAGAAGGAGAAGCACGGGACCTGGCCAGAGGAGTTGGGCCCTGACGCCACCTCCTGCATGGCCCTGGGCAAGTCACACCCACCTGTGGGCCTTGGTTTCCCTGCGCATCCACCATATCATCCTGCTCACTCCTCTCCACTACCCTGCGAGCAAATAATAACAACTCGCTCAACTGAGTGAGATTATGGGCCACGATTCTAGGCCACTCACCGATGTCATCTAGCCTAATCCTCACCATGATCACGTGAGGCATGGGTGTTATTGTCCTGGTTTTACTGATGTCCTCTTGCCTAGCCACACATGAGCCAGTCCACAGAAAGCTCCCTGACCCCTGCACCCTCCAGCTCCCTTTGCAAGAGGAGCTGAGCTCTGCTCTCTGGAACAGCTCCTGCCTGTTTGCATCAGGCCTGTTTCTTCCCAGCTGTTCTTGGCTCTGATCTCCTTCCTACCCAGAGAGTCTTGAGAAATCCTTCTCCTAATCCAGCAGGAAGAGCCTGCTAGGGTGGGCTGGATGTTCAGGGACACACAGTGTTTCTCCTTAAGTGTCTGCTCCTCCCCAGAGAAGGGCTGGCCCCAGCCAAGGCTCCCTGGGCATCCTGAATGAGCGTCTATTCTAGATCTTGGCCCAGCCATTCTTCCTTTTTTTTTTTTTTTTTTTTTGCCTCTCTGAGGATCCAGGACAGTGTCTGCAGGGCCAAGCCCTCCACCTGCATCCCATATCCCAAAGCCTCCCTCTCCCACACTCCTTTCCCACTGCAGCCCCAGCTCTCTCTGCTGACTTCTTCCCTCTGGCTACAGCTTTCCAGCTTCTGTCAGCAGAGCAGCCCACACGGGGTCAGGAGACTGCAGCCAGACCCAGCTCTCACCAACCTGTGCAGCCTAGGTAGGCATCAATCATCTCATCCAGGCGCAGTTTCCTTACCTAGAAATTAGGGTTCTTAGGTACTAGGGCAGTTCTGTCCCTCCAGTCTGATTCCCAACTACTCCCCACCTTGCTGCCTCTGGTCCATCTGGATCTGGCTCCTACTATAGATGAACACAAAAGATCATTCAATAAATGACTGACCCTGCTATTATCGAGTCCATATCTAGTGGAACAGGAAGATAATTAATGGGTGAAGACAAGCCAGCAGATACTCTGGTTTCTCTTCAGATCGTATAAATCTTTCGCCTTTTACTAAAGACAAGCCAGCAGCATCCTGAGCACTGTGATACCCGAGTGAAGGGTCTCAGGCATCTCACCCAGGCCCGGGATGCCTACAACGTTTCCCAGAGAGAAGATCTCCAGCTGAGAGCCAAGGACTAGCAGCAATCAGCCCTCTGAAGAGCAGAAAAGTAGTCCAGGCAGAGAGAACAGCTTGTGCCAAGGCCTAAAGACAAGAGGTGGGCAGGTTAGGGGAAATGAGTATTGTTTGGTTTGGTTGGGCAATCTTGTGGGCATGCATGCGCATATGTGTGTGTATGTGTGTGTGTGTGTGTGTATGTGTGCTCAGACCTATCAGAATAGAGAGGAAAACCTACAAAGGTGAGCAGAGACCTGATCATGCAGAAATTGTGGCCACACAAGAATCTGGATGTTTTACAGAAAGCAGAGAAGGCCCACTGGAGGTATTTTAAGCTGGTAAGGGACATGGTTATATGTGCATTTTAGAAAATTGCTGTCTTTGGAGCCAGCTGGTGGCTTGGTAGATGGGGCGCTAGAATACTACATGGCCGACCTTGGTTTGTCCCAGACCTGGTGGCTTGCTTATTCACTGTCCTTCTCTCTCTCTGATGACTATAGCAAGTTAAAAATAATAATAATAAATAAAATAATTTTTAAAAAGAAATAAAGAAAGAAAATTGCTATCTTCCACAGTAAAAGGGGATTTGATTTTGCAAAAAAGGAAAAAAATAAAAGGATAAAAAAGATTGACAATACCAAGTGACTGTGAGGATATGAACCCAATGGAACTCCCATATTCATTTTCATGGTGAGTGTATACTAAACAATACTACCATTTTCAAGAACCTTTGGCAATACCAAGTGAAGTTGAAGAGCTGTGTATTTTTGACCCAGTTCATTCAGGCTGCTACAACAAAATACCATAAACAACAGAAAGTTATTGCTCACAAGTCCAGGGGCTGGAAAGTCTAAGATCAAGGTGCCAACAATTTTGGTGTTTGGTGAAGACTTGCTTCCTGATTTGTAGATAGTGCCTCCTCACATGGTGGAAGGATATACAAGCTCCCTTGGGACTATGATATAAAGGCTCTAATCCCATTTATGAAGGTTCTGCTGTCATGATCGAATCACCTCTCAAAGACTTCACCTCCTAATACCATCATGCTCAAATTAGGAATTCATATGAATTTTGGGGGATACAAACACTCAGACCATATCACCTAGCAATTTTATTTCTTAGTTTCACCCTTGAAAAGACCCACTCATATGTGTCCAAAGACACATGCATGAAGATATTCATTGCAGTGCCAGACAACTATAGGGAAACAGATGTGTAAACTGTGATTTGTTCTGGCAATGAGATCCATACTATACAGTGGTCTCCATGTGTTAAGAGCAGTGGGACAGGGGCGGACAGGTGGTGTTGTGGTTAAGGGTGCTGGACTCCCACATGGTCGACCATGGTTCAAGTCCCAGACCTGACAGCTTGCTTTATCTCTCTTTCTCTCTTTCTCTCTCTCTTACTCTGTCCTCTCTGGTCAAAATTATGAATAAATAAATAAATAAATAAATAAAGTTAAATAAAATATTTCTTTAAAAAAAAAGAGCAGTAGGGGGAGGCAAGTTACAAAAGGATATGAATATTAGGTATACATATTATATCAATTAAAATACACAAAAACCTTACGGCCAGCCTTAGTGTTGCAGATTCAACCAACCACAGATCGAAAATATTCAGAAAAAAGGAACCTATAATAAAACAACCCAGGCCAATGCATGGCATGATGCTTAAGTCAGTTGGATCTCACATGGCTGGCTGTGCAGTTTGAGTCCTAGACCTTGTGACTGAAAAACACACTGGGCATGCATAAGTATGTGATCAAAATCCCAAAAGGAGAAACAGAGGAAAGGAACTATGGTGTGACTCTTCGCCATGGGAGGTGCTTTCTCACTCCTTTTCTCTGTCTCTACTTTTAAAGTGAGCAACAATACAAGAATAAAACATAATACAAATGAAAAGACAATATTGTATAATAACTATTTATATGGCATTTACATCTTCTTAGGTAGTATAAGTAATCTACAGGTGATTCAAAGAATATAGGTGGATGTACATAGATTATATACAAATACTCTATTTTATATAAAGAACTTAATCATCTATAGGAGTCCTACAACCAATCTCCCTTTGGTATTCTAGACTACATATGATTTGTGAATATATTGGGTCATCAGAAAAGTCACGATTCATTTTTGCATAGAAAAATATGTGACAACTTTTCCAACAACTCAATAGATAGCATCAGTAGAACAAGAAAAATGTAAGAGGGAGTGAAACACATAACTTTGGGATAATATTCACTTTAGGGAGGCAGGTTTAAGGGACAGGGTAGGAATCTAGCTGACATTATATTTCTGTCAAAGACAGAGATAACTGAAGCAAATATAGTGAAATATTAATATCCACTAAATTAAAATGATGGGTATTTTGGAGGTTCTTGCTTTGTTTGCTATATTTTTTATATGTTAGAAATACATTGCAATAAAAAGAAAAGGTTGATGATACCAATCCATTGGTGGAGAACAAGACAAGAAAGAGGCAGATCAGTTGCAGAGGCTTAGACCGTGTTCAGATGAGAGATGCAGGTGACCAGGTCCAAAGAAGGGCCCAGTGAGGATATGAAGACATCGATATAAATGATGCTCAGAAGGTAGAGTCAACACAGTTTTGTCTGTTTCAAAGTTCTGTCTTCTCTCCTTTCTGTCCTAAATAGACACCACTTTTGTTGGGAGGCTTTCCCAACTATACCTGTCCTCAGAGATCTCTCTACTCTTAGACCCTACACCTTTGAAATATTGGTCACTCCTGGGGTTATCTCATTCATCAATGCCTGACCTTGTAGCATCCATGTCTCCTCTCCTCAGTTAAACCATATGTTTTTGGCAGGACAAAAACCTTCCCTTATCCTCTTAATGCACTTTCAGGTACTTCTATGTGACTAATTGCTGTATCCCAATAATTATCCCTCATGTAACATCAGACCCACGGTCAGTGTTGGAGAAAAATTCTAGTCAAATGAATAAATAAGTGAATGAATAAATGAGTTTCAGGAAGACTTAAGGACATGCAGAGAAGCAAAGTAAGCCCTGAATTCAAACCATGAATCCATCATTAACAAGTAGTAACCTTGGAAAAGTCACTTCTCCAGGTATAAAATGGAGATAACTTACCTTTTAGCATTAATGTTTATGGATATGGTATATTGCTTATATATGCCTACTTACCTTATGTAGCATGGATATCCTATCGATAATATATTTAAGCTTGCCTATTATTTTCTCCCCAACCACACTTCTGTTTTATAGACCTTTTTATTCTTAGCCCAGAAAGTGTGGCATTTTATTTTATTTATTTTTGCTATAGGGTGCGTGTGCTCGCCAGAGACAGAAAGCAAGAAATCACCCCCATGGGGGTGGCCATGCCACAATTCCTTCTCCTCCGTTCTTCTCTCAGGACTTTAGACCACGCACACACATGCACCTGGTGTGAGTTTCAAGCCACTGTTCTGGCATTCAAACTGCGGTTGGCCATGTGGAAGTCCAGTGCCTTAACCACTACACCATCTGCAGGCTCAAAAGTGTGGCCTTTTATACCAGGAGACCCTACCCCTTTACGGACAGTTGATTCACCTGGGGGCAACTATCTGACCTATGTCGGTCCAATCAAACTGTCTCTCCTAGAAATTTGTAATTAGAATACAGAGACCTAGTCAATTGACAGCATTCACCAAATATTTGATGAGCAGCCTACTTTAACCTTGTCTTGTATATATCTTGTATATGTCAGTAGTATATTTTAGCCAATGTGCTGCAGTTGGACAAGGGCTTGGGAGTGGAGGAGAAAACTAGGACACTATCCCTCTATCCTGCCATATATCACAGCCTACCTTGGTTTTTTTTGTTGTTGTTTTTTTTGTTTTGTTTTTTGGAGAGATTTTCGCTATAGGGCCCGTGCGCTCGCCAGACAGACAGAGAGAGACATAGAGACAGAAAGCAAGAAATCACCCCCCAGGGGGGATGGTCACGCCGCAATCCCTTCTCCTCCATTCTCCTCTCGGGATCTTGGGCACGCATGCACACGCGCCCGGCGTGAGTTTTAAGCCACCGGGTCCGGGACGCAAACCGCGGTCAACTATGTGGGAGTCCAGCGACATAGCCATTATGTTAACTGCTGGTTCCCATATCACAGCCTACCTTGTACCGGAAGCCTCTGTGACAAGCCTCTTTCTCTCCTAAAGGATGATTCTTACTTGTTCCTGTCTTCCCAATAGCACTGAGCCTAGTGCCTGGCACTGAGAAGGGGCTCAAGTAACACGGGATCAGGTGAATTGGATTGGGTTTTAATGTGGACTAGCACACATGTGGGAGACAGTAAACAAGCTGAGGGGTGAGATGCAGTCAAATCATAGCAGACACGTTTAAACAGTCAGAGTTGTTTAAACCCATCATGGAGAAAGCTCATGGAGGGGCCAGCAGATGGTGTGGTGGCTAAGGCGTTGTACTCCCACATGGCTAACCATAGTTCCAGTCTCAGACCTGGAGGCTTGAAATTCACGCAGGGTGCTTGTGTGTGCATGCCCAAAATCCCAAGAGGAGAACGGAGGAGAAGGGATTGCAGTATGGCCATCCCTCCTGGTGGGGAGGTGATTTCTCAGTTTCCCTCTCTCTGTCTTCCTTTGTGTCTCTAGCAAGCTCATGTGCCCTATAGCACAAATCTGTTAAAAAAAAAAAAAAAAAAAAAGCTAGTAGATGGGAAACAGGAAAAGGGATCTGACATTCTCCGTGGCTAACAATTACAGAGATGTTGGTTGTGGTTCTGTACCAGAAAAAGTTTTCAGGCAGAAATACTCAGAGATGTATCTGGGCTATTTTACAAGGTTCCCTATTTTCAGAGGTGTGCAAGAGACTGGGTATCACTGTGTAGCTGTTCAGGCATTCTGTGAATGAGTTGCACTAGATGACCTGCAAAATTCCTTTCAACTGAGTCTAAGTTTATACAATTATTTATTACTGTACCCAACATACAATTGTTAGAATTTCAGTTATTAATGAGCCCTCTCTGAAACCTTGGCCATGTGTTCTGAAATAAATATCAGACACATGAAGTCCTGGAATAACTGTTAGGATTTATCAGTTCAGTTTTTAATTATGCAGTTTTATTCATGTTGGATAAAGTTCTAAAAAAGAGAGATTTTTTTGCCCTAAAAATGTTCGTGGGCTACCTGTCAGCCTAAATAAAAATTGCTAACAAGAAAATTATGTCGTTGTATTGTTAACCTAGAAGTAGAAAGAAGCAAAGTTCCCAGCACAGTGTGTGGCAAGTGTTCAGCTCATGCACATATTCTGCACTCTCTTGTTAGAGTCTCCCTGAAGCTGTGGAGAGAATAAAATCAAGACTCAAGCTAGGCTGGCTTGCAGCCTCCAGTGGAACTTCGTCAGCTGACTGGAGAAGAATAAACAATTTCCCAAACTTGCATATGGGATTAGAATTCCCACCGTCCCCTAACAATACCTTCTCTGATGTCCTTGCAGCTGACTTTCCCCATCACTATAATAATCTATTCCCTGAACAAGCAGGGCCACTCTCAGAAGAAGCAGAAAGATGAGCTGGAGGGGCTCAACTCACTTCTGTCTTCTTCTTGGGCCTTTTGGCACTGTGACTCTTGCCAAGTAATCATTCCCAGTTTGATCCAGCCATCAAGCAGGCATGTAGATCCAGGTGTCCAACTTTAGGATCCACACATCAAAGTCAGAGGAGCAGCTACATGGCAAACAGAAATGATAAGGGAGCCTATCACTAGGTAAACATCGGTGGAGGTTTTTTAATTTGTTTTTTTGTCTTGTTTTGTTTTTGCTATTGGGTGTCATGTTGCTCAGCAGAGAAAGACAGAGAGACAGAAAGTGACAAATCAGCCCTTGGGGGAATGGTCACACTGTAGTCCCTTCTCTTTTATTCTTCTCTTGGGATTTTGGGCATGCATGCACATCCACCCAGTGTGAGTTTCAAGCCTCTGGGTTCAGGGCTTGAACTGCATTCAACCCTGTGGGAGTCTAGCACCTTAGCCACTATGCCACCTGTGACAGTGGTTTTTAACCTTGGTTAATGGCACTTTTAAAAATCACAAAGCTTACATCCGAAACCATAATTATCAGGATATCAACTAGCAGTATTTTAACCTTTAAAATCTGAGGTATAAGGCTGGTCTCATAGCCTAGTGGTTAAGGTTGAAGTGGTTCAAATCCTGGACCAAGGAGTTTGAAAGACATGCTGTGTACAAGTGCATGCACACACAACATCTCAATAGGATGGAGAAGTGATTCCAGTGTGTCTACACCCCATTAAGGGTGCTTTCTCTCTTTCTCCCTCTCTCCTTCTCACTCTCTTGCGAGTACATGAGCCCTCTGGGAATTAATTTTTTATTTTTTACATTTTTTTCTTTCTTTATTTACATTCATTCACTGTACATCATTATAGCATACAAAATGAGATTTTTCCATTGAGAATACACTGTACATTGGCTCAATCAAGCACATCAACATATGTGTTATTGTCAACAAATCATTTTCCATTTCATGTTTTCTGTATATTTTGCCTTTTTTCCCATCCTTGACTCCCTATCTCACCCTCTGCCATCTCCCACCCTCCTCCCACACTGTGTCTGGTATCTATTGTTGCTTTCTATGCCTCCCCCATTTTATTGTTTCACTAAATATCTTAATAAATCTAAATATTTTCAATAGCAAGCACAGCTGATATGCACATATCCATGAACACAAGTCTGACTTTAGGCATAAACCTCAGTGAATAGAATGAACATACTATAAAGTAGCACCTAACTAGGGCTATATAGCTTAACTGCAGTCATCAAATTGGTATTTTTAATGCCTTTTTTTTCTTCTGAAATTTTTTTTTATTAATTTACATTCATTCCCTGAGCATCATCACAACATTCTAAATGTGGTTTCCCATCTAGAATATACTGCATAGTGGCTTAATAATGCATGTTATCATCCATAATATTCCATTTCTACTTTCATATGTTTTTTACCCCATGTCTAGCCCTCTGTCTGCCCTATTCCACTCTCTTATTACACTATCTCTGCTGTCTACAGTTGTCTTCAATCCCTTTCCCCCCAACATTTCATTGATCACACAATATCATAAGTAATCTAACTACTTTCAATAGCAAGATCAGCCGATGGTTTCAAGAAAAGCAGTTTTGAACTGGTAAGGATATTTCTTTGAAACTTAAAGCCTAGAAACAGGTTAGTATTCTGTTCAAATAGTAGGAACATGAATCTATTGATAGCTGAAGACAGGACAAAAGTCCTTAAAACCAGACAACAAAGCTTAGAAGAAAAGCAGCAATATTTTAGTCAAGTCGTAGAATACTGTTTCATCAGTTCAGTCTCATGTACTTAATCTTTCTTCTGTATCTGTTGAGGTTCGATGTTCCAGATTGAAATCTGGGATGTAATACTCAACTCCAGCTTTTGGCCCTACAATTAAGTTGCCCATTTTCTTAGTTTCTGAACTCTTATTTCTGTGTGTCTGCATTTAATTTTACTGACATAGCACTCCCTTAAGAACTTCTTGGAGATCCGGTCTGGTGCTGGTAAATTCTTTCAGGTTTTGTTTATCTGGGAAAGTTCGTGTCTTTTCTTCCCAAATGAACGATAACCTTGCTGGGTACAGAATTCTCGGTTGAAATTGCTTTTCCCTTAATACTTTGAATACATTTTCCCATTCTCTCCTCGCTCTCATTGTTTCCGATGAGAGGTCTGCCGTTAGTCTGATGGGATACCCTTTGTAGGTAACTTGCCTTTTTTCTCTTGCCAGTCTTAGTATCTTGTCTTTGTCTGTGGTTTTGGTCAATCTGGCTATAATGTGTCTTGGAGAAGATCTTCTTGGGTTGATTCTATTTGGGGTCCTCTGTATTTCTTGGGAATGGATCTTTGAGTGCCTCTCCAGGTTTGGAAAATTTTCTTGTAAGATTTCATGGAATAGATTATCAATGCCCTTATGAGTCTCTTCACCTTCTGGGATGCCTATTATCCGGATGTTTGGACGTTTGATGGTATCTAGTACTTCTCGCATATTATTCTCAAATTTTTGGGCCATTCAATTCCTTTCTCCTTCCTCTTCAGCAGTTCCTTGTCTCTCTTCTCTTCCATCTCTGTTAGCTTTGCCATTATGAATGTTCTGAATTCTTTATCAGACATTTCCATGATTTCCATTGAACTGTGTGTGGATAAAGAGGAGCTATCCTTTTCCCTTGTGGGAGAGGTATTTTCCTGCTTCCCCATATTTCTTGTGGTCCTGCAGCGATTTCTAGTCATCTGGTAGATGGTCGGTTTCTTCCCAAACTTATAAGCTCAATCTGAGGGTCGAGGAGTGTGCAGAAAAGGAAGCAGAGAGAGGGAAACAATACCAACAACAGCAAAAAAAACAGACAAGAAACAGTGAAAAAGAAGAGAAAATCTAAAAAGAAAAATTAATATTCAAAAAATGTCAATAAAACTCAAAAATTAGAAAACCACACGGCGTGCTAGCACACCACGCGAAATGGCTAGATCACAGGAGCCATGGAGCTGTCTGTCTCTTGAAGGGCTGTTCTGGGAGGAGGAGAGGGAATTATTAACAAGATAAAGGGCTAGGTAGGAGGGGCCAAAGGGCCCTGTAAAATGCCTCACCTTAAAAAAATTCTAAAAAATTAAAAATTAAAAAAAAGTGAGAGCGAGAGCGAGAGAGAGAGAGAGAGGACAGAGACAGACGTAGAGAGAGACAAAGGCAGATAGAGACAGGAGACTTGAAAGGGATCTTCCTACCCTTTTGGATGAGTTTTGGATGCTGGAGGCCCAGTTATCAGTGGGACATCTTTCTTTCTCCCCAAATGGCTAGATCGCAGGAGCCATGGAGCTGTCTGTCTCTTGAAGAAGGGCTGTTCTGGCTGGGAATTAATTTTTT
Source organism: Tupaia belangeri chinensis (assembly GCF_000334495.1). Lineage (NCBI taxonomy): Eukaryota > Metazoa > Chordata > Mammalia > Scandentia > Tupaiidae > Tupaia > Tupaia belangeri. The sequence goes on along the minus strand of NW_006198387.1, from coordinate 131,014 downwards.
AAAAAATAACTGAGGTATACTTTATATATCTTTAAAATGGACAATTTAAGTATATAGATACTCCTCAACTTTTGATGGGGTTATGCGACATATTGAAAATATTAAGTAAAAAATGCATTTAATACACCTAAACTACTGAACATGATAGTTAAGCTAGCCTACCTTAAATGTGCCCAGAACACTTACATTAACCAAATGTTGGGCAAAATCATCTAACACAAAACCTATTTTATAATAAAGTGTTGCCTATCTCATGTAACTTAGTGAATACTGTACGAGAGTGAAAAAAAAAAAAACAATGGTTGTATTCATACTATCTAAAGTTGACAAGTTGTGAAACAAACCATCTTAAATCAGAGACTGTAGATTATCTTGATATGTTTTGTCATATTCATTCACCCATGTAATCCACACCCTTGTCAACATAAAAAATACTTCCCTTACTTCAGAAAATGTGTTCCTGTCCCTTCCTAATCAATTCCCAATCTCAGACCTCGAAATGCAACTAATGTTCTGATTTTTTCCTACCCTAGATTAGTTTTACGTGTTCTAGATTTACATAAAAGGAAAGAAGTTTCAACTCTTTTTGTGTCTGGCTTCTTTTAGTTAGCATAATGCTTTTGAGATTCATCCATATTTTGTATAATTTATTTACTGCTTAGTTACATTCCATTGTATGGATATACACAGTTTATCTATTCAGAAACTGATGGACGTTTTGGTTGCTCCCAATTTGTGATTCTGAATAAAGCCTCTATAGCCATTCACATACAATTTTCATGAGAGCATGTTTTCATTTTTCCTGACCAAATACCCAGGAGTGAAAGTGCTGCATTATATAAGTATATGTTAACATTTTAAGAAACTTCCCAGTTGGGATGAGCAGGTGGCATAATGGTTATGTCACTAGACTCCACCATGGCCAACCACGGTTTGAGTCCTGGACCCAGAGGCGTGAAACACACTGGGTACATGTGCGTGCCTGCCCCAAATCCCAAGACAAGGATGGACAGAAGGGATTGTTGCGTGGTCATCTCCCTGAGGGGTAATTTCTCACTTTCTGTCTCTCTGGTGAGCACATATGCCCTATAGCAAAAATCTCTCTTAAAAAAAAAAAAGAAAAAGAAACCCCCCCCAGTTATATCATTGTACATTCCTACCAACAATAGATAAGAATAATAAATGAGAGTTTCAGTTATTCCATGTCCTTGTCAGCACTTGTTATTGTCAATTTGTTTTTTAACACAAATTCTTTATTTTAGAACAGTTTTAGATTTACCAAAAAAAAAAGTGAAGGTAGTAGGATGTTCCGATACATCCTGTACCCGGTTTTCTTACTACTGACATCTCACAATAGCATAAAACATGGGTTACAGTTAATAAGCCATTATTGGTACATCATTATTAGCCGAAGTCCATTCTCTAACGCTCTCTCTCTGTTGTTTTTGGCCTTTTCTCCCCTCTTTAATTCATGATAGAGTGCATGTATGAAAGAGAGAAAAAGTACCACCACTCCTAACAGGGCCTGGTCATCCTGTAATCCTCCCAATTCCCCATTCCATCAAGACCCCATTCATACACATGCATATGTCCAGTGTGTTGCCACCAAGCTGGAATTCAAAACCCAGTTGGCCACATGAGATGGTACTCTTCTTCTTCTGGTGCTTCCTCTGCACAGTGCCTAATCGCTAGACCATGGGATGGCCCCAAAGTTCATTCCTTATTCATATTTCTTTAGTGTTTACCGAATAGCCTTTTTACGTTCCAGGATTCTACTCATGATACAACATTACTTGAAGTAATCAGATCTTCCTAGGCTCTTCTTCCTTGTCTTTTTAGTACCTTGACAAATTTGAGGATTATTAGTCAGGTATTTTGTAAGATATACTCCAGTTGGAAGGTTTTTTTTATGTTTTTCTCTTGATTAGGCTGGGTCTACAGATTTTGGGGAAGACCACAGAAGTGAAGAGCCACCCTCATCACATCATACCAAAGGAACATACTGTCAATATGACTTATAACTGTTAATAATAGTCATGGGATCAGCCGTTGGCATAATGGCTATGTCGCTGAACTCCCATGTAGTCGACCACAAGTGGTCGGACCCAGTGGCTTAAACTCATGCTGAGTGCGTGTGTGTGCATGCCCAAGATCCCAAGAGGAGAGTGGAGGAGAAAGGATTGCGGCATGTCCATCTCCCCAGGGAGGTGATTTCTTGCTCTCTGTCTCTCTGTCTCTCTATCTTTCTGGCGAGCGTACATGCCCTATAGCAAAAACCTCTAAAAAAAAAAAAATGGTCTTGTTTGCCTGGCTGAAGTAATGAGGAGCAAAGTCTGTTATTAATTTATTTTTTTCTGCTCTGCATCTTTCTGCAGTGCCCAAGATGCTGTTATCTAATCCAGCCAGGTTTTGAAATTTTCAGGTATATGTCTTAGTTCTAGAATTTCTATTTTGTTCTTCTTCTTTTTTTTTAATCTTTTCCATTTCTCTGTTGAGATTCCATCATCTGTTTACTCATTAAGTCTGTCTTCCATCAACTTCATGAACATATTGATAATAGTTATTTTACTCTTTTCTACTATTTCATCATCTGTATCATCTCTAAATATGTTTTTTAATAATTATTTTATTGAACTTTATTTTTGCTTATTTATTTAAATAAACAAAACAGAGAGGGACAGAGTGAGAGAGAGAAAAAAAAAGAGAGAGAGAGAGAGAAAGTGAGAACGCAAACCTCCAAGTCCAGGACTCAAACCATGGTCAGCCATGTGGGAATCCAGCACCCTTACCCACCAGGCCACCTGTAGCCTCATCTCTAAATATATTTACTGGTGCACATTTAGTTGGTGCACATCTAGTTGGTGCACATTTGCGTGTTTTTTTCACATGTTTCATAATTTTAATTTGTTTGCTGGACATCAGCAATGCTGTATTGGGTCTGGATCTTGTTATATTCCTTTAAAGAATGTTGACTTGTCCCCACCCTCCCAGCCCACACTCCTATCCCCAGCCAGCAGTTATCTTTATTCTAAAGACAATAAGACATGATCTCTCTTGGGTTTTAACTGAATGGCCAGGGTATTCAGTAAAGTGTCTTTAATATGGATAGTTAGTATTCCAATACCTCGGGCAAGCAGGTGGTGTGGTGGTTGAGGTGTTGGACTCCCATATGGCCGACTATGATTCGAGTCCTGGACCTGGTGGCTTGCTTTCTATATTCTCTCTCTGTCTCTCTCTGGTGAACACACATGACTTATGGTAAATTTTAAAATAACAACAATAATAATAATTAGTAAATAAAATTGAATAAATAATTCTTAAAAGAATTCCAACATCTCTCAGCTCTGTGAGACTACCATAATCTCCACCAAATTCACAGTCCTCCAATCATTACTTGCCAGATCTCTCTGAGTCTCACTCTGTGCATGTATAACCTAGTACTCAGTGAAATAATTTTAAAAACTCCATGCTAATATTGACTCCAGTGTAAAGTCAAGCTTGAGGATTAATGAATATTAATTGCCCAAATGCAAAGGAGCAGAGAGGGAAAAAACTGTCCTGATACCAAACAAAATATAGAACCCCTCTAGGTGGGCTGTCCTTGGACAAAGTTGTGAAGGATGTTGATAAGGAACTCTGCACTAAAATGGCTCCAACCTAGGAGGCATAAGGGCACAGAATCTAAAATAAATCCATGAGATAATAGTGTACCTTCTGTCCTTTAAAATGACTGGTTGTGATAACTCACTTTTACCTTATTGGAATAGTTCCCTTGAAGACTTTCCTACCACCTGAACTATAAAAACTAAAGGATGTCTGGTTGAAAGGAATTCTTGACGAAAGAAAACAGGAAGAAATTAGATTGGCTCTAAGTAAATTCCTGTCAATTGCCAGGTTTTAAGATTATGAGATATGAAGAGGAATAAAATGCCAATCCTGCTTAAAAGTAGCTCCCAAGCTAGTTGAAATTCCCAGAGTACATAGAGCTAAATGAAATACATTTCAGATTTTGATAGGTTCATTGTGTGACAGAGATACATTGGAAGTGCTTTTAAGAGCACAAGTATTTCTAACTTTGAATCTAAATGGCTTCATAGAGGAATGACTTTTGATTTGGTTCCTTTAAGGATAAGAATAGTAAAGGTGGTGACGATAAAGAAAGTAAGGAAATTCTAGGTAAATGAAACATATTCAATGGCATTGAAGTGGAAGAATAAATGAAACTTTAGGGGAAATTCCCAATGTTCAGTATAGAAAAATGAGAAGTAGACACATAGTTAATATAAGAGCAGAATAACTTCCTGATTTGTAATGTGCCATGCCTAATATGGAACTGGATTAGATCCTTAGCAGAAGGGTAACAAAGGTGTGTGACAAGTAGGAGAAGATTCACACAGATGTAGAGAGAACCTAAGACGTCTGACCACCTGACTCTAATCTGTAGAATGTGAGCTCATTAAAGTTACACACTACATTTTAGCAAACTTTGGAGAGTGATCTTTACAAATGGATTATGATCCTCCTCATTGTTTTACATATGTACAGACACAGCAGAAAGGCAAAATAATTGAGAGAAGCTTAAGGATCAGACACTTAGCCAAAAGTGTTTTAGAAATCACCCCCACAACCAGAAAACTCAAGTCTGAGGCCTGAAGCTGCCATTTACTGCACTCTAGGAAGTCCTTTTGCTTTGAGTTTCAGTTCCATGTGTAGGAAATGGGCACATTAATGACGGCCCACCGAGTTTCTCTCATGGGGGTGTTGGGTGGACGAACCTTGTAAGGTTAAGAGCCCAATTGTGATGCAGAGGGTTATCATTACTAATAATAAACAAGAAGAATGTGTGACAATGACCAGAATTTCCTGTTGAGACAACAACTTCATGAAACCATTAAGAAAGGTAGGATGTTTTTCAATTCCACAATGAGAGTTACACACTGGTATTGTTTCAATATTCTCCAGGGAATACAGCATTTAATGGCAATATGTAAAGAATGAGCCAGTTTGTCCTAAAGATTATTTTTTCTCTTTAGAAGCATCTTTATAGTGTTTTGTACTTGCTAAAGTTTTTTTCCTGCCAGTTCTGCCATGAATGACAGAAATTGCGTAGATTCCATTTGACAGTTTTCTTAAGAATATATCTTTCTACATAAGAATACTTAGATAATCCAAGCTTATGAATACCCCCCTACCATACTCCCAGGCATAATGCTAGGGTACAGAATTACCTCTATTTTTTTTTGGTGACCTCAAAAGTTTCTTCTTTTTCTTTTTTTAATTATATTTTACTTTTTTCATGAGAGTGAGAGAGAGAAGAAGAGAGAGAGAGAGAGACGGCACCATAAGCAGCTCTCATGCCAAGATTCTCTCCCAGCCTTCCCAGCCAGCTGGGGTCATAAACATATGTGCCTGGCAGGTACAGGGCAACCTGAGAACTGAACCCCAGTTTTCCACATGGATCTAGCATCTCTTGAGTAGTGTATTATCACTGCACCACTGAGAAGGCCCTCAGAAGTTTCTTCTACTTACCCAGTTGAAGATTTGGTAAGTAACATCAAATCATTCTAATGAAATTCCTTGATTCCTCTCTATCAGATGAGTACAAGAGGCTCATGTAGATGCCAGCTGGCCTTTGTAAATGTGTCGAAGAAAGGAATGTGGGCGAGACCCTCTGGGAAATACACACTGCCCTTCAGAAATGTAACAGAAAGATTCTTTCTTGTTGGACTAACAATGCCTGGTGCTGATTTTGATGACCTCTGAGCTGTCCTTTTTATTTCTTGTCATTATACAAGGCAGCCAACTGCTCTTCCCCATATCCTGCCACAAAGAACGCATGAGTTCTGGTCCTAGATGGTGGTCTAAAGTCTTGCAATGAACTTCCACTCCTAAATTCCCACTAAAATAAACAAACTGTTATAATAATGGGAAAAGTCTGCATTTCCAGTGGAAAATTGGAAAAACTTCTCTCTTTTATCAGAATTTTATAGCACTTGCCAATTTTTTTTTGAGTTTGCTATAGGGCACATATGCTCACCAGAGACAGAGAGAGAAACGGACAGAGAGAGAGGAAATCACCTCCTGAGTGGATGGACACACCAAAATCCCTTCTCCTCTGTTCTCCTCTTGGGATTTGGGATGTGCATGCACACACTCCTGGTGTGATTTTTCAAGTCATTGGGTGGAACTCAAGCCACATAGTTGGCCTCACAGGATCCAGCCACCTTAACCTCTGTGCCATCTGCTGACCCCACTTCTCAAATTTTGATTTTCACAGGAACCACCTGGGAATCTTATTAAAATACAGATTCTGATTCAGTAGATCTAGGGTAGGGTCCAAGAATTTTCACTTCTAACAAGCTCTCAGGTGTTGCTGATACTGCTGGTCCCTGGACCACAATCATGAGGAGCAAGAAATTAGAAGAAAAATGAGCCATTTCTCAGAGCTCAGGAGAAATGCTTAAAGAGATAAAAATGAAAGAAAAGTTGAGTAGAGAGTCAAGAGCTATAATGGAGTTTCACGTCAATAAGAAAACAGACAAGATAGAGAAAAATTTTTTGAAGTTGCATGTATGTTTCAACTTGAGAAAACCTAGCACTTTAACCTTGGCACCACCTGGTGGCCCACGGTCCATATAATTTTTACAAGGCCAAAATCAATCCACAATAATGAAGCGAAGAAGGTCTGGAACCAAGCTTGCTAGACCAGTCTCAGCCTTTAACCTGATCCACTAAGGAATGACTGGTAGATCACACCTCTCACTCTTTTGCTCACTCTATGGCTTTGTCTGTATGCTAGCTGAAAGTTCATGCTCATATGTAACATTGATTATCCAAAAAAAGTACATGGTCTAATGGATGAACCTCGAAAACATTATGCTGAATGAAAGGAGTCAGACCCAAAAGGCCACATGGCGTATGATTCCTTTTATATGAGAAGTCCAGAATAAGCAAATCCATAGAAACAGAAAGTAGGTTAGTGGCTGTCAAGGGCTTGTGGGGGGGAGGGGGATAGGAAGTGGCTGCTAATGTATTCAGGATTTGGGGGAGGATGATGAAAATATTCAGGAATTAGGCAGAATTTTGCAGATATACTAAAATCAATTGAATTGTGTGTTTGAAAAAGACAAACTTTACATCACATGAATTATAGCCCAATTAAAAAAAGAAAAAAAGTGTATTCTGTAAGTCACTACTGACAATGCCATTGTCTCTATAAAGCGCTGAGTTCGGGGTATCATCATAATGATACCCTTTAGGGTATCATTGAGCCAGTTGTCTGAACAAGATACACTCAAGGGGTCTTAACAGCCCAATGACCAGAGTGGGTTAGCCAGAGCCAGGCCTCCTTCCTTTATGACAAAGTACCAGACCGGGTTTCTCCCACACACCCACCACCCAGATTAGATCTACTCATTCATTCTCCAAACAACACACACAAAAATCTGCTTTTCGTTTAAATTTTGAGCAAGTATGTGCTGTACTCCCAGTGGGTAGATTTGACCATCTGTGGTTTCAGAGCATTTCTGAGCTTTGGTCTCTAAACCATGACCTTGAGCTCATGAAGACTGGGATCCTGTCCCAGAACTTGATTCACATCAGTTTCCAGCAACCCTGTGTCAGTCAGCCTTTCATCAGCCTGCTATCATGGAAGTTACAGATATGGCATATCACAGCAGGAAGGAACAGAGAGATTAATCTCACCTCCTATGGTCAACATTGAAAGGATGAGGTCCAGAAAGGAGGAGTGATCCCTAGATCACCAACAACTAAGTGAGGAAAATAAAAATTTCTGTGTCCCAGTCCCCAAACCACATCCAATTATTTACGTTGCAACATTGGTCTTAGTAACTCCATTTCCAATTAAGCTGTCTCCCACACAGTGAAAAGCAAATGGCATGGCACAAGAACAGCACCAGGATGAGGGTCTTAACCCTCTTTTTCATGCTCCTGACAGGCGGCTATTTGAAAGCTGTGCTCAGGACAGGCCTCTCAGTTGGACAGGGCTAAAAATATGCACTTCCTCTAACTTTCCTATCGCTATGTAAACTTAGCCTTATTTGTGGCTATAGATGGAATTGGTAAGAAGGACCCAACTATCTACAAAGCAAATTTTATAGTATCGTAAAATATTATGGTGGAAAGAAAACATCTTTCTTCCTTCTCTCCCCTCAGTGTCAATGTAACCATTTCTCTTCTTTTTTCCTTTTTTTTTTTTTTTTTTTAGAGAGAGAATTTTTTTGCTGTAGGGTGCATGCACTCATTGGAGAGACAGAAAGACAGAAAGCAAGAAATCACCCCCCTGGAGGATAGCTATGCCTCAATCTCTTCTCCATTTTCCTCTTGGGATTTTGGGCACATACGCACTTGCACCCCATGTGAGTTTTAAGCCACCGGGTCTGGGACTTGAACCACATTCAACTATGTGGGAGTCCAGCAACACAAACATTACACCATCTGCTGGTCCCACAACCATTTCTTCTGACATCAGATGCCCTTCCATTCACTCATTGAACCAATGAGAACTTCCTAAGTATTTGCATATGCCTGGTCCTGTGCTAGACACTGGGACAGGGAGATGAGTGAAGCATAAACCCTGCCTCCAAGAAGCTCCCAGTCCACTGGGATCCATTCCTAAGACTGCCTCTGACCAAGGGGAAGGTCAGAGTCAGAGAATTTATGCAAACCACCATGGAGACACAAGAGAGCGTGTGATTAGGGAAGGTTTAAAAATGGTGATGACATGTAAGCTCCATTTTGAAAGTTTTCAATGGCTGAGGAGGAGGGAGAGCTTTTTAAATGTAAGGAACAGAGGCACAAAGCATGAGGTGCATGGCCTATTTGGGAAATGAGAAGAAGGTTTCTGGGACAAAGTGCCTGGAGCCATGTTACAGTGGCCCTGAGTCTCTTACTTCAATAGAGCTCTCCTGGGCTCAGGCCAGGGACTGTGCATTACTCGTTTCTGAATTTCCAGCACTAGTGAGAGCTCAGCAAATTTTTTTCAAGTGAATGAATAAATGAATAACATGTAAGAGGGGGCTTCAAAAGGTTATGGAAAATGGAATTAAAATACGAATTTATTTTGGTGGAAAAATTGAAATTCATGCATATTTTTTTCATAATACACATTTTTCATGAACTTTTTGAAGACCCCTCATATTACTGACTCTATGACAAGCATTGTACATGCATCAAACAGTGGAAAATTCACAACACCTTATGAATTTGGCATTACCATTATTATTATTATTTAATTTGCCAGAGAGCATGTGCACTTGCCAGAAGAGGATAGGAGAGAAAGACCCACATGGGGCATGGCCACACTGGAATCCTGTCTCCTCCATTTCTCCCTCCTTTCAGGATTTTGGGCACATACACATGTGTATCTGGTGTATTTCTCAAGCCACCAGGCTCAAGATGTAAACAGCACAGTAGGCCATGTGGAATCCAGCTGCCTTAACCACATGGCCATGGGCTGGCTCAGTATTTGTTATTATTAATTTTTAATTTGCTATTGAGCACATGTGCTCACCAGAGAGAGGAAGAGAGAAAAAGTGAGAAAGCAAGCCACCCGGTCTGGGCCTCAAACTGCAGTCAGCCATGGGCCTTGGGACCAACAGATGGCATAATGGTTACATTGCTGGACTCCCACATATTCAATCATGGTTCAAGTCCCAGACCTAGCAGCTTAAAACTCATGCCCGGTATGTGTACCCAAAATCCTGAGAGGAGAATGGAGGAGAAGGGATTGCAGCATGGCCATCCCCCCAGCAGGTGATTTTTTTGCTTTCCATCTCTGTCTCTCTCTCTGTCTCTCTGGCAAGCGCAAGTGCCTTATAGCAAAAATCTCTCTCTAGAAAAAAAAAAAAAGTCCAGTGCCTTACCCATCACACCACCTCTGGTCCCAGTATTATTATTAATACTATTATTTTCCTCCTTTAACACATGCGACGGCTGAGGCAGAGAAGCATTTGCCACAATTAAACTAGTCACCAGCCTGTGGACACGTCATTTCCAGTTTTCTAAGTGAATGCATGAATGTGAGAAACATCCTTACACAAATATCTTTGTCCTGTCCCTAAGGGTTCTCTTGGAAACTAGAATGACTAAACTATCAATAGATCACACAACTACTAAGAAGCCAACTGGTCTTCTTACCAGGGCTTTGCCAGGTTGTGAATGTACTCTTTTCTGGATGTGCACTTAATTTCAGTTTCCCTGCAGCTCTGTAAGCTCCCTAGAGGCAGGATCGTGTCTGTTCCTAGTCCCTGGAGTTTTTCTCTTAAATGTTGCTCACTCCCTGTAATGAGGATGAACATGAGAACGGAGACAGGGACCTGGTGGTCAAGGGCCTTGATTTACCAACCTCATGATCCTGGACTTGATCTTAGGAATGATAGAAGCTTTAATAAAAGCCAACAAATGCATCAGGAGGTAGGTACCCAAGGTCCTTTCAATAGTTAGTGGGAAAATAACCTTTCTATGGTCTCTGAAGCCAGGGTGGATTTACTAGAAAGAGGAAAATGGAACCCAAAGGTCCCTTAGTTCTGTGTAAACTGGGTACGGCCAGATACAGAAGTGGTGAGCAGGGCAAAAGTCCCAAGGGTTAAGGCTTTCTCTGTGTAATAGTCTCAAACATCTGGCTCCTTCCTATGCTCTAAATTTGGAACAACTAGATATCCACTTCCTCCTAATCAAGATAAGCCCAGAGCCCAGAATCCTTGCAATTGTGCTAGGTCATTTAATTGCCTTCCTCTTGGAAACCTTGAGCCAGTCATAGGGAAATTCTCTGGCCAAGACAAAGAATAAAGGTCAACGCCATGTCGCATCCTGATGGCTTTTACAGACCTAAGAGCCACAGGAGAAATCAATTCCAGTCAAAGTAGTTGTGAATTTTTTTTAAACACAGATTCAATATTTTAAGATTTTCCAGCTCATGGAAAATATACACTAATAATACGAAAACAAAACAATGTGTCTCCAGTGGTGCAAAATTTAATTCTCATTGTTGTCTAAATAAAGCCAGGCCCATTTAATAAGGAGGTGGGTTCTTTAATCCACCATAAAATGATTTATTATGAAGCATTAATAAGAAAAATACTATTACAAGTTATTCCCACTTTTTCTGGCTGCTCAGAGTTTTGTTATGAACCATTCTTTCTTTTTCAAAATTTTTTTTCTTTTTTCTGACGACAAAAGAAATACCTATTCATGGTTGACATTTTGGAAAAGGAAGAGAAAAACAAAGAAATAAATAAAATCATTGCAACCCTTTTTAGGAAAAAACAAAAAAAATTCTAAACAAAAATTAAGATCCCACCGCATATAGAATCTTAAGTTCTTTTCATTTAGTATTTCTTGAAAGCACAATTCTATACACCTCAAAATCTTCAGAAATGTCATTTTTATCATTTGTATTTGATTTCTCAATGTGGGTATATGCCAAAATTAATTAGTCACCAGTCTGTGGGCACTTAGGTTCTTTCCAGTTTTCTGAGTTTATAAATGAATGTGAGGAAAGTCCTTACGAAAATATCTTTGTCCTAACCTTTAAGAGTTTCCTTAGGAAACAGAACTACTAAACAAAGGGATCTGAAAATTTACGAGTCACATGTAGACATTGCCAGATTGTCTTCTATTTATCCAACATATGTTCTTTGAGTGACCGATAGCCAGGCTTGGTTCTAGGCACGAGGGAAATGGATAAAGGAAGAGGCGAGCTTTGTCTCAAGGAACCATATTCTAATGATGACACCAACTTATTTCCTATCAGCATGTCTAGCGTCTTACCTCCTCAACAGCATGAGTTTATAAAAATAAATCTTTCCTCAATCAAATATTGACTTGGCCCAATCTCTTTGGCATAGTCAGTAGCATATTGAACTACAGTGCTCCAAACTTTAGTGCTGGAGGCCACATGGATGACCGCGGGTTTGCATCCCCAACAGGTTGACCTGAAACATCGCAGACATACTGCTGCCCAAGATCCTGCTTAACTAGGAGGGCAGGAGAAAGAGATCGTGGTGTGACATGTCCCTGTTGAAGGTGCTTCCCTCTCTCCCTCCATCTCGCTTGTACTTTCTCTCGCACGTATGCTCTCTATCATACATTTTACAAAAATTTAAATATTAAAAATAAATAAAATATTGACTTGGAATATGTTCATAAAATATTTTTGTAAAATAGTCAAGTTTTCTTTCACTATTGTTTATTTTATTTATTATTATTATTTATTTATTTAGAGAGGTTTTTTTTTGCTATAGTGTGCATGTGCTCACCAGAAAAAAAGAGAGAGACAGAGAGACAGAAAGTGAGAAATCACCTCCCAGGGGAATTGGCCATGCTGCAGTCCCTTCTCCTCCATTATCCTCTTGGGATCTTGGGCATGCACGCACATGCGCCCGGTGTGAGTTTGAGCCACCGGGTCTGGGACTTGAGCCGTGATCAACTACATGGGAGTCCAGCAACATAAGCATTATGCCATCTGCTGGTCCCTCACTATTGTTTTAATATAGTTTCCCATAGCTTTAGGGATCATCTTCATTTGTGTGTGTGTGGTTTGTCTGCTCATTTTTGTTTGTTTGTTTTTTAAAGAATGATCTTATTTAGATTTATTTATTTATTTTATTTGAACTGTGGTCGACTGTGTGGGAATCCAGGGAGGGACAGAGTGAGAGAGCAAGTGAACATGAAGGAGAGAAAGAGGAATGTGAACAAGCAAGCCACCAGGTCCAGGACTTGAACCATGGTTGAGTGCCCTCAACCACCATACCAACTGCTGGCCCCTCTAATTTTCTTTTTATTAAGATATTTGCCTCTTTTTATTTGCAAAATATTTTAATATAGAGACATTTTTTAAAATTACCACAGTGCATGTGTGTTTGCGAGAGAGAGGGAGAAAGCATACCCCAACTGAGTAGTCATGCCTCAATCCCTTCTTCTCATTTCTCCACCCTATTGGGATTTGGGGCATGAATGAAGATGTGCCCCGTGTGTTTTTCAAGCTGTTGGGACCAAGATTCAAAGCATGCAGTTAGTCGCATGGGATCTGGCTCCCCTCACCCATATGCCAAGAGGACAGCTCTTAATATATTCTAAACATCTACTTGCTGCCTGCCATATTTTACAGATATTTTTCATTTGCACTCCGTCTTTGTTTTTAAGATTTTTTTTCCATAAGGTGCACATGCTCACCAGAGAGAAACAGAGACAGAGAGAAGGAAAGTGAGAAATCACCCTCCAGGGAGAATGGACACACCACCATCACTTCTCCTCCATTCTCCTCCTGGGATTTCAGGCCTGCATGCACAGGTACCCTGTGTGATTTCCAAGACACCAGGTCTAGGACTTGAACTGTGGTCGACTGTGTGGGAATCCAGTGCCTTAACCACCACTCCCCCTGCTGCCCCCCCCCCCCCCGCCCTCTGAATTTTTATGGTACTTTTTTTTTTTTTTTTTGGAGAGATTTTCACTGTAGGGCACGTGCGCTCGCCAGACAGACAGAGAGAGACATAGAGACAGAAAGCGAGAAATCACCCCCCAGGGGGGATGGTCACGCCGCAATCCCTTCTCCATTCTCCTCTCGGGATCTTGGGCACGCATGCACACGCGCCCGGCGTGAGTTTTAAGCCACCGGGTCTGGGACACGAACCGCGGTCAACTACGTGGGAGTCCAGCGACATAGCCATTACGCTAACTGCTGGTTCCCAAGGTACCTTCTAAATTTTTATTCACTTGGCACTTCTTGAGCTCCCACCAGGCATGGAGGATGGAGCAATGAACAGAAACAAACAAGGTCCTTCATGGAATCAGCAAATCGAGGAGGAAGATGGTCTTTACCCAACCACGCAAATGACAGACAGAATCTACTTTAAGAGAATATAAGACAAAGGATTCTGACACCACGAGTGAGAAACAGTGTGGAGAATCCCTGGGGTGGCTGAGAGTATTAGGTGGAAGTCCTGAGAAGCAGAAGCCGAGACAAGGTGTGTTGAGGGAATGTTCTTCAGGAACCCACACACCTAATCAGACAATGGCTATGAGATACTTCTAGGGCTTGGGAAAAGGCAGCCTCTCTGTGGCTCCCCAGAGATGTGGCTCCCCAGAAGAGGCAGCTGTGAGCATCAGCAGCCAGCACTGCTTCAGCTGGGGTGCACCAACCTGGTGAAGGGGACTTGGGAAGGACACCAGTGGTGTGTCCTGCCACATGTTGGAGAAACTGAAAGGTTACTGGGGATTAGGGGAGTGCAGCATAGTTGGCTTTGCAGTTATCGGAGGGAGTTTAGTGCAGAGAAATCACAAGGGTCTAGAGATAATCAAGTCAGTTTAGGGTAGGCCACATTCACGATCTTCCAATTTAGGGAGTTACCTGACCATGACTAATACACAAAAGGCTCTGAGAAATCCTGCAAGACAGAAACTTGTTTAGCCCTGTTCAAGTCTACATTTACCAAGAAACCTTTCCCAAGAGAGGACATCATAATGGTCGAAAGGACCAGCCCCAGGTGAGAGGTAGAGGCCTGACTCTGGTGGTCCAGAATTGCAGAGAAGTGGGAGTACTGAAAACACATTTAGGAATTAAAACCACAGGACTTACCAAAGATTGGATGTGGAACAGGAGAGAGGGAAACATCACGGATGACTCCTTGCTTTCTGATTTGAGCATCTAAAAATGATGCATCATTCTTGGAGAAAGATTGTGTCTAAGGTCAAGTGGGAAGGGGGGGGCAGAAAATGGTTCATTTGCAAATAAATGTTACCCTTAGACATTCTAAGTTAATTAATGCCAGCTCAAGGTGGAGCTGTGGAAAGAACCCTGCACTAAACACTCAGGTTCTCAGTCCAGCCGTCCAACAAGTGATTCTGTAATGCTGAACAGGTCCCTTTGGCCCACGGAGCCTGTTTCCTCACCTGAAACATGAGGATAAGTCCTTCTAACTACCATACACCACTGTCATTTCGATAAAATAAAATCATAGAAATAAAAGTGTATATTCAGAATACCCGAATGTAAAAGTGGGATCATTTTAACTGTTGTAAGAGGGCACCTCAGTTATAACTCCCCAAGGAATTGAGTCAGAATAAGACAGTGGGTCAATGGACCAGAGACAGAAATTTAGGAGGAGGCAGTAGTGTTATAAAACTACTTGCCACCCTGTAGACTTACATATAATGAATCCAGCAACATTTTCTTTAGGCAGGACAATGTTCTTTTCTCTGTCATTAATATCATTCCCTCTTCCCACTCTTAATAAGTCAGAGCTTTCATCTAGGGCCACTCCCATCCCATTAAAACCTGTTCTGAAGAAATCGCCCATTGATTGGCCTTAAAGAGAAAGTTCTTATAACACTTGAAGTGCTTTCTCTCCAGGGCTACTTGCCCTCTTAGGAAGAACATCAAGTTTTCTGCCAGAGGAGAGGTTCCTGATGGTGTGATTGTTAGCACAGGAAACACACTCAAAGAGGTGCTGAAAGTTGGCGGATTTTAATGTCTTTGTATTGACTGATATGCATGGTATTCCTTCTGGAAAAAGAAAAGTAATACACTGTAAAGTTATATGTGATTCAATGTAATATAAGCAAGATTATGATAATCATAAATAAATCAAAAAAGAAAAGAAACAAAAAAAAGTTGGGCCAGCCCTGTAGCACAGAGGTTAAGCTCTGTGTATGGGAAGCCAGATCCCACATGGCTGCCTGCTGTTCAAATCCCAATTCCCATGGCTTGAAATAACACATCAGGCACGCATGCAGGCATGCCCCAAATGGGATGGAGAAATCGAGAAAGGGAATTACAATGTGACCGTGCTCCACTGGGGGTGCTTTCTCTCTCCTTCCCTCTCTGTAGTGAGCACACAACCCTCTGGCAATAATTAATAAGTAAATAGATAAGTTAAAGGTGCTGAAAGTGAGGCAAGCTAGTTGCAGCAAGACAAATGTGTGATCCCAGGTGCATTATAGTCAGATTCATAGTGACATAACAGAGTGTCTATCAGGGATATGGGGTGTTGAGAGAATGGGAGATGTTTAATGGGTTCAGAGTTTCCATTTTGTAAGATGAAAAGAATTGAACCAGAAATCACAATTATAATAATAATTTTTGAAAATTAAAAAGAAAAGATGAAAAGAGTGGCAGAGATGGGTGGTGGTGATGGCTGCACAACAACATGAATATACTTAACACAACTGAACTGTACATCTCAGGTTAAGACAGTAAAGTTGGGAGAAGAAGCCGCGGGCCTTCAGAACAAGGTTCCACATGGCTACTGTGAACTAGATTTTTAAGGGAATGAAGATATTCTACTAATAATTCAGCCTCCAACAAACGAGCTAGCGGTAGGGAGCCCCCCTCTGCACCCCCAGCCTTCTCTCTCTGTCTCTCAGTTCCTGTCTCTCCCTGCTTCTGTCTTCCCTTTTTTTATTTTTTTGGTAATATTTCCTTTTTACCCTTTTTTTCTTTTTTTAAAAAAAAACAAGGCCCAGTTTTTCTCTGGCTCTTAGCTCCGCCTTCTTTCTTGTTAATTTTCGCTCTGCTCCTCCCATCCAGGCAGAAGAAGCCATGGGCCTTCAGAACAAGGTTCCACATGGCTACTGTGAACTAGA
>NW_006198387.1:86682-112342 GCF_000334495.1 Tupaia belangeri chinensis | reverse complement strand
AGAGAGGGAACCAAGGATGGGGGAGAAAAAGCAAAACATACAGAAAACAAGAAATGGGAGATCATTTGCTAATAATAACATGTTTGTTGATGTGCTTGATTGAGACAATATACAGTGTACTCTGGATGGAAAATCTCATTTTGTATGCTGTAATGATGTACAGTGAATGAATGCAAATAAATTGAAAAAAAAAAAAAAGACAGTAAAGTTGGGGCCAGTGGGTGGCATAGTGGTTAGGGCTCTAGACTCCCACTTGGCCAACTCCAGTTCTAGTCCTGAATCTGGCAATTTGCTTTCTCACTTTCTCTCCCTCTATGACTCTCTCTGGTGAGCACACATGCCTTATAACAAATTAAAAATAGCATTAATAATAAAAATAAAATTAAAATAAGTAATTCCTTTTTAAAAAAGAAAATCAAATCCCAACGACATTAGCTGTTTCTCTTCAAGCAGGAGCACATTAAAGTTAATTGAGAAAAGTTCATTTAAACTCATAAAGTTCTGCTATATGTATTTTACCACCATTGGTAGTAAGAGCTATGGAGGAGGTTCAGGGTGCTTGTCCTGGTGCTCTGGGGATCACTGCAGAGGGAGCCCGCACATGCACACACACACACATGTGCACACAGCCCTGCCCAGCCTCCGCCAGCTAGGCAAAGGGCTGTGCCCAGTCCAATGGACCAATTTAGGGTTCACTCTGGAGCCTTTAACATTCAAAGGAATCTTTGTTCTTCCTATGAAGCCATTTCCCATCCCATTTAGCTCTTACATAAGACATACTTTGGATCTGCTATATGAGACAAAAATCGATTACTCATTTTTTTGAACTCATTTTCAATTTTTTTTTTTTTTAATTTCCCAGAAGGCACATGTGCTTGCAAAAGAGAGGGAGAAAGCATCCCCTAGTGGTGAGTGGTCAAGACGCAACCCCTTCTTCTCCATCTTTCTACCCTGTCAAGATTTGGGGCACACGTGTGTCCCAGAGTGTCTCTCAAGCCACCAGGTTCAGGACTCCAAGTGCACAGTCAGCCATGTGGAATCCAGCATCCCCAACCACCAGGCCATGGTGCCAGCTCACATTTTACTCATTCTGAATATATTAAAAATAACAAACCCATTTCCTGGTACCAACAAAGACTGTCTAGAAAGGACAGAGGAAAGAAAAACATGGAATATGGAAAAGGAGCCCTAGGCTGGGCATACAGGAGCCTGGGTTCAAAATCTGACTCTACCCCTCATCTGCTGTGTGACTTGGCGCAAGTGGCCTGCCCCGTTCTGGGCTTCAGGTACCTAGCCTACTGAATGAGAGGATTGTGTTGGAATCCTCTCACTTTGAGATCCCTTTAACTCTGACATCCTGCTTCTCAGTGGGGAGCAAAACAAGAGTTGAGACATCTTGTTTTGCTAGTCATCTAGTAGATGAATCATTTTTATTATTCAGAAACTTTTCCCAGTTAATTTTGATGTGATCCTGCTTGATGAGAAACAGCTAACGTCTTCTTGCCTCCCCTTCCGGGGACAGTGTCTAGAAACAGTCATTTATACTCAGTTTCCACTTCCTCCACTCCTGCTCACTCTCCTGCACTCTCGTTTCTTGTCAAGGTCATCATAACCCCCGTGGCTGAGGCCAAGACACGAAGTTCAATCTTTTCCTTTCTTGGTCTCTCAGCAACACTTCACACATTGCTGACCATCCTCTGTTTTCTGAGACAATTTCCGCCCTTGGGGCCAAGATCGCTCTCCCAGAGTCCTGAGTGTCAGCACCAGGACTGAACCTATGATGCTGGCACTTCAGCCTATACATGCCACTACATGCCTGAAGGCGACTCGCCTCCCTGCTCTGACCATTTTACCACATTCCAGATTCTCTGGGTGATGAATTCATTCGCTTAAACAAGCATTTGTCCAGAACCAACTATTTACCAGGCTACTATCTTAGGCAATGGGCAGACAGCAAGGTCAACATGACCACTGCCCTCCTGGCACTTATAATTCAGCTTGAGGGTCAAGCACTGAATGGGAAATACAAGGTCCAGGTATAATTAACAACATGACTCTCCGAAGAAAAAGAGCCAAGTGCTGTGAGCCATGGGAGCAGGGAGACCACAGGATGTCAGAGAGTGCCACCCAGAGAGGGTCACCCGATGCTGACACTGGGGGTGCCAAAAGACAGCAGAAGCGGTGGGGAGTGCAGATGTTCCAGGCAAGAGAATTGGCCCGGTGGGGCCTGGTGGGGACAGCGTCCTGAAGGAGACCTGGGGGCTTGGCATTTTCTATACCAACAGCACCTACTATGCTTTTCCCTGAATCAAGGACTTGGGGGGAGCAGATGAAGATCTGGAGGAATTAAAGCCACTTCCCCCCCCCCGCCCCCCACTGGCGTCACCACTGGGGTGAGCCTCAGAGCAGGCCTAGCTTGTGCTGGGGGCCTGAAAGGGCAGAGTAGTGGGGAGTCAAATGGGGTAGATCTCTCTAAGCTGCGGAGGACCCCTACGGAGTTTTCCAGTTATGCTGGGGGTGGAAGAACAGTAGATCGTGGAGTATAGGTCTTTTGAGCCAACTCTGCTTAGTTCCAACAGACATAGAATTGGAAGTATTTCCCCACAGGAGAAGAAATAAAACCCTTTTCCCCTGCATCCTTGTAGAGGTGGGAGTTCCTGCCATCACCGCGAAGCCCCAAAGGCCATCTAAGGTACCTGGCCCAGCATCCTCAATGCACAGATGAAAACAGTGGGGCAGGGGACTGGCAGGTGGTGTAGTGGTTGAGGTGCTGGACTCCCACGTGGCCGACTGCAGTTGGAGTGCCGGGCCTGGCAGCTT
Organism: Tupaia belangeri chinensis; assembly: GCF_000334495.1. Taxonomy (NCBI): domain Eukaryota; kingdom Metazoa; phylum Chordata; class Mammalia; order Scandentia; family Tupaiidae; genus Tupaia; species Tupaia belangeri. The sequence goes on along the minus strand of NW_006198387.1, from coordinate 109,522 downwards.
GCTTTCTCACTTTCTTTCTCTCTCCTCTCTCTCTCTCTCTCTTATCAAATAATAATAATAACAAATAAAATAATTCCTTACAAAACAAAACAAAACAAAACAAAAAACACCTGGGCAGGTGAGGTTAAAACCTGCTGAGGACCACAGGGCCACCAGGATGCACAGGTAGGAAGCAAGCCCGCCTGCATGACATCAAAGTCCACACCTGTCCATGCATGGCCTCTGATACCACCAGAGCCAGCTCGGGAAATAGCCTCAGGGAGGGGAAGCCACTTTCCCAAGTCCTTGAAGCCGGTCCCCAGAAGCTCAGCTCACTCTGTTCCTTCTCCTGCATAAAGCTGTCTCCCTGTGGGTAACAGAAGAGGAGGTGTCCCCTAAATAAATGACATTATCTTGCAGCTGTGAACAAAACAATGTCCCTATAGCTAGGAGGCCAACATCCCAAGGCCATGCGAGGAAAGCACTGCTGCCTTGCCCGGAGGAGCAGCTGCTGAGCGAATCAGAGCAGTTGCTTGGCGCCCCCTCCCAGGAACGAGAAGCTCAGGAACAAATGCTGGGCAGGAGCCCATGGGAAGCAGGCCTGTGCTCCCCTCCCCAGGGTCCAGAGAAGTTCTTGCTGAGACTCTGTGCTGTGCAGGGAGCTGGCGCCAGGACCCTGCTGCACGAGGGGCTTGGTGGAGTCCACCAGTTCTGGGGCTGTCACCTCTGACCCCAGAGACCCTGTCTCTCAGGGGCCACATTCTGACCCTAGAAATCTGGAGCAACTTAGGGAGAATTTAGACAGATGTTGCTCTTTCCAGTTTCCTGTGGAAATTAAGTGAAACCAGGAGGAATCTTACTCAGGGTAGCAGATGAGAGATATGAGGAAAATAGAGGAAATAAACACACGAGGCGTTTGTTTGCAAAGCAGTTGTTCCTTCCTTGCTCAGTCTCCTCAGAAGGAAGGTGGAGCTCTCTGCAGCAAAGCAAGTCCTCGACCAACCCCGTTTTCCACCCCTCGCCCCCTCCTGTGGCCCCCACCCCAGGGTGCCTCCTTACAATGAACCCACAGTTCTCCTCACATGCTCTCGCAAAAGCTATCTCCTCTGCTTAGCATGCCCTTCCTTGCTTTGTCTTTCCAGAGACTCTGTACTCAACCCTCATGGACCAAGGCAAGGAATAAGCCTCAAACACCCTTCCTCTTGCTGTCCAAAGAAAAAGTAGTGATTGTGTCATCAGTTCACCCATCACTTCAGATACTTCTGTCGTGAGCTGTATGCCTTGTGGACATGGAGGTTGGTGGCCTCCACGTCTAGCTCCCTCGCCAGCCTACAGCAGGCGCTGTGCCTTCCCCATCTCTGTATCCAGACTAGCAAGCAGTGGGCCAGGGCCAGAAGATGAACTCAACGCATGGTTACAGATGGAATGGGAAGACAGGGGAGAAATGGAAGAAGGGGAGGAAAAAAGTTGAAAGAAAAAAAAGAAAGGAAGGAAGAAATAGGGCTTCTTCAGCATATTGGCAAGAGCCATTCTTCCCAATTAATTTGAGCCTCTACCTGCCTCTTCGTATTGAAATGCCTCAAGAAAATTGGCTAGACTATAATGACGCTGAGCTGGACGGCACAAATAAAAGTGGCATAAACCAAAGAGGAGCTCGTCTGTCGGTCATGGGAAAGTCAGACTGGGTAGGGTGGGGCAGCTCATTCAAGTCAGGCACCCAGGCCCCCTCTGCCTTGTTGCTCTGCTGTCCCAGGGGTGCCCCTCATCCAGGGGATTGGGAGGTGCACCACCAAGTCTGCATTCCAGCCACCAGAGGGCAGAGGGCAAAGGGCAAAGGTGGGCACACTCTTCCCTTCAAAGGCCCAGCTGGAATTTGAGTTCATCACTTCCCCTCACCTCCCATGGGTCATGCCTGGTGCAAGGCAGCCTGGGAAGTACCATCTTGCCCTGAGCATGTATACGCCAAGGTGGAAATTCTGTTTCTACGTAAAAGCTGGAAAACAGATTTTGGAAACAATGAGAAATCTTCTCCAAAATAATAACAAATGGACAGTTATTTAGGTATTTCCAAGCCCTCATATTATTGCTATGTCGTTGATCATCCCAACAAACCTGGGAGGAAACTGAGGCTCGGGCTGGAGAAGCTTTCCACTGAGGGCTCTAGGAGCAGTGAAGGAACACGGTGGGAACCCAAATCTTCAGTCTCCCTGGGCTCTCAGTGTATGGCCTCACATGTAGGAGAAAGAGGAAAGGAAGTCACGAACGGGCAGCTGTCCAGGGAGAAGGTCAGGGCCTGAGCTGACCCCTTGCTCGGCGTCCCTGCTATGCTCCACTGTCTCCTGAGTGACCTTAATGGATGTCAGTATCTAGGACGAGTGGAGTGAACGGGCTGCTCTCCCCGGGCTGGTTGGACTGTTCCTGGAGTGCTGTGTTCCAGGGACAGTGCTTTATAGGAACACTGAGAAACGGAAGCATGTCTGGGGCCAAGACAGGCTGGGAAGGGTCTGGACACCCCACCCTGTGAGGAAAGAACTCAGCTGAACACCGTGGAGAAGAGCAAATTCTGAACGCTGTGACTCCCCAGCTTCTCATTTGTGTCATGGTGAGGACGATGTGATCTCATCTGGGTGGCTCTGATGAGCAGGCCAAAGACCAATGGGAGGCAGAGGCAGCCACTGGGAGGCAGTCAGCACCAAGAAAAAAGGAAATGCAGGGGAGCAATGCATTGCTGGACAGGTGTGACAGGTAGTGAGGCCTCGTTCCCCAAGGACTCACAAAGGCTGCAGATGCTGCCTCAGACGGGATCCTTTCAAGGCAGAAGCTTACTCCTGGGGCTCCTATGGTCATGCGCAGTCAGGCATTCTATGTGCAGGTGTGCACAGGTGTGCCTGCCTGGAGACAGGGCCATAGCTCCCTGGAGATCTCCAAGAAGCTGTGACACAACAGGGGGAGTGGACTGGCCTCTGGGCACCTCCAGGCCCCCCACCACCTCGAAGAACCACAGGCCACTGAGTAGATGCAGAAATGTCCCAGTGGTGAGGAATTGGTAAGGAGGGACCTAAGTGCAGAAGGAAACGGAGGCTCCCCGGGACTGAAAAAGGCACTGCGACCCCTCCTCCCAGGGCAGTGCATGCCCAGCTTGGAGCACACACTCCTCCCCTTTCTGAGACTGGGGTGTCCATAGCACCCTTCCACAAAGTGTGTAGTGGGGATCCACCTTTGTCATAAAAGAAGCCCAGTGTATGGGATGGGTGATCTTTCTCTGGGACTCCCCACCAGTCAGCAGATGTCTCCGTAGTTCTCACTTCTGTTTTCTGTCTCCCAAAGTCAGAGGCCCTGCTGTTATGTGATGTCAGTGGAGAGTCGCTTGGAAACTGGCGGTTCCCAAGGTGGTGCAGGGAGGTAAGAGGGAGGTGTGAAATTGGAGAGCAGACACCTGAGCCCTGGTCCCAGCCCAGTGGCCTTGGGCACATGGCCGTTCCTGTCTGGGCCTCAGCTTCCGTGTCTGAGTGTGAGGAGACACTCTAGAACCCATGAAATGACATATGCAGATGCCTGGGCCAGTGCCTGACATGCAGAGGGACCGCGACCGTGTTGGTGACTCACCTGGCACCTCCCAGGAGGAGAATGGAGGAGAAGGGACTGCGATGTGGTCATCCCCCAGGGGGGTGATTTCTCACTTTCTGTCTCTTTGTCTGTCTCTTTCTCTCCAAAACCTCTAAACTGATGAAGCCACTGTTGCTCAGGGTGAGAGTCTCTTGGAAACTGGCGGTTCCCAAGGTGGTGCAGGGAGGTAAGAGGGAGGTGTGAAATTGGAGAGCAGACACCTGAGCCCTGGTCCCAGCCCAGTGGCCTTGGGCACATGGCCGTTCCTGTCTGGGCCTCAGCTTCCGTGTCTGAGTGTGAGGAGACACTCTAGAACCCATGAAATGACATATGCAGATGCCTGGGCCAGTGCCTGACATGCAGAGGGACCGCGACCGTGTTGGTGACTCACCTGGCACCTCCCAGGAGGAGAATGGAGGAGAAGGGACTGCGATGTGGTCATCCCCCAGGGGGGTGATTTCTCACTTTCTGTCTCTTTGTCTGTCTCTTTCTCTCCAAAACCTCTAAACTGATGAAGCCACTGTTGCTCAGGTCCCAGATGAAGCTGCATACAATTGCTGACAGACACAGGTAACTGTCCATCTGAAAGCCACACCTGTCTTTGGGATTGCCCATGTAGGGTCTCTACAGGGTCCAGTGGAGTCCCAGGAAGTGTGGCTTGAGCGTGTTGGGGAGGAAGCCCACAAAAGTGCCTGGGAAGAGTGGGCCTGGGTGGATGGAGAACCGAGGGGACGGTGGCCACACAGGAGAGAGTCTCAGCAGGACACTGGCACACACCAGGCCTCCTACCACAGTGAGAGGCAGGAAAACTTTTCAAGGGACTCCGCAAATGAGAGGGCTGTGACAGTGGCAGAGGAGAATCGGTTCAGGGTTAGGGACAGATGCCAAACCACAGAGTGTGATAGATCCCAGTCCTTGCAGCACACGCCATGGGGGATGGACACTCGAGGAAGGATGATGCAATGGGAGGAAACCACTCTGTGGCCAGCTGCAGCCTTGTCCTGGCTGCAAAGACCACTTCCCCTCTGTGCCTCCAGGATAAAGTCTAAGCTCCTCAGCATGGCAGTCTCACCTCCCAGCCTGGGGCACCATTCCTGGCTATGCTGCCCTCTTCCCCCCTTCCTATCCACAGCCTTCTCGGCCTTTCAAGATGGCACAAATGCTGGGACCAGCAGTTGGCGTAATGGCTATGTCACTGGACTCCCATGTAGTCAACCGTGGTTTGAGTCCCAGACCTGACGGCTTAAACTCACACTGGGCACATGTGCATGTGTGCCCAAGATCCCGAGAGGAGAATGGAGGAGAAGGGATTGCAACGTGGCGATCCCCCCTGGGAGGTGATTTCTCGCTTTCTAGCTCTCTGTCTCTCTCTGTCTGTCTGGCTATCGCACGCGCCCTATAGCGAAAACCTCTCCAAATGAAAAAAAAAAAGATGGCACAAATGCCACTCTCAAAAGACGAAGTCAAAATTATACCTTTCTCCAGGCTCCTCCCACCTCTTGGGCTCCTCCCACTGCTTGGGCTTCTCCCACAGCTTGGAGCACAGCAGGCTGGGTCCAGGTGGATTTTGTTCCCTGGGGTGAGAACAGGGTCTATGTTAATTGTCCCCATCAGGCGACTGGGGGCCAGTCACCTCAGTGAGTCGTCATGAGCTGGACCCCGTCCACTCCCACAGGGCTTTCCAGAGCTCTGGAAGGAAGTAGAACAATCAGCAGAGACATGCAAGGACTCTCTTCTCTTCTCCTGTCTGGAGCCTTCCCAGAGGGCAGCTGCTTCCCTTCTCTCATTTTAGAACAAGAAGGCACGATGGTGAGCAAATTTAGAAAGCAACCAAAAATTAAAATGTAACCCATATTTTAAAATCCATTTCCACAGCTCCACCCCACTAAAAGGAATGCCTCTTCTGAGCAGCGTGGGTGAGGAGTCGGCACAGAGTGGCACCATGGGCTGGGCACTGAAGGGATGGGAAGGGTCTTCTCATATCCATGGCAGACAAACCTACCCCACCAGCGAGTGTGTGAGACAATGAGGTCCCCGAGGAGAATGGGGCCAGGCATGGGGGCAGATGGACTGAATTCAAGGAAGCGTCTTCTTGGTTCCTTGCTTCTACCAGTAACTGGAGAGGAAGGGTGTTCTGGAAACTGCTTCAGACACCAGCCACAGCAGACGAACCCCTCCTCAGCTCAATGGCACTTTCAGTACATTGTTCTGTGTTGTATGAGGAACAGAGGGAAACCCAGGGAACCAAACAAACAGTGTGCCCACCTTGGGTAATAATAGCAACCAGGTAATAGGCATGTACCATCTGCCAGGTGCTGTACGAGGAGGCTTGTTTTCATAACTGTTACCAGGACTCTTACATGAGTCATGTTGCCTTCAAGAGATGATAATAAGGAAAAAAAAAAAGGTCTTTGTGGGCCCGAATAAGATTAATTTTTTAGGAACAAAGGTAAAGGCTTGCTTGGTAAGGATAGCATTCAAAATGTAGTTTTGATAAGGCTACTAGGAAAACTATTGTGTTCTTTTTTTTGGAGAGAGTTTTTTTGCTATAGGGCACATGTGTTCGCCAGAAAGACAGAGAAAGACAGAGAGACAGAAAGCGAGAAATCACCTCCTGAGGGGGGATGGCCATGCCGCAATCCCTTCTCCTCTTGGGATCTTGGGCACGCATGCACATGTGCCCGGTGTGAGTTTAAGCCACCGGTCCGGGACTTGAACCGCGGTTGACTACATGGGAGTTCAGCAACAGTCCAGGTGGATTTTGTTCCCTGGGGTGAGAACAGGGTCTATGTTAATTGTCCCCATCAGGCGACTGGGGGCCAGTCACCTCAGTGAGTCGTCATGAGCTGGACCCCGTCCACTCCCACAGGGCTTTCCAGAGCTCTGGAAGGAAGTAGAACAATCAGCAGAGACATGCAAGGACTCTCTTCTCTTCTCCTGTCTGGAGCCTTCCCAGAGGGCAGCTGCTTCCCTTCTCTCATTTTAGAACAAGAAGGCACGATGGTGAGCAAATTTAGAAAGCAACCAAAAATTAAAATGTAACCCATATTTTAAAATCCATTTCCACAGCTCCACCCCACTAAAAGGAATGCCTCTTCTGAGCAGCGTGGGTGAGGAGTCGGCACAGAGTGGCACCATGGGCTGGGCACTGAAGGGATGGGAAGGGTCTTCTCATATCCATGGCAGACAAACCTACCCCACCAGCGAGTGTGTGAGACAATGAGGTCCCCGAGGAGAATGGGGCCAGGCATGGGGGCAGATGGACTGAATTCAAGGAAGCGTCTTCTTGGTTCCTTGCTTCTACCAGTAACTGGAGAGGAAGGGTGTTCTGGAAACTGCTTCAGACACCAGCCACAGCAGACGAACCCCTCCTCAGCTCAATGGCACTTTCAGTACATTGTTCTGTGTTGTATGAGGAACAGAGGGAAACCCAGGGAACCAAACAAACAGTGTGCCCACCTTGGGTAATAATAGCAACCAGGTAATAGGCATGTACCATCTGCCAGGTGCTGTACGAGGAGGCTTGTTTTCATAACTGTTACCAGGACTCTTACATGAGTCATGTTGCCTTCAAGAGATGATAATAAGGAAAAAAAAAAAGGTCTTTGTGGGCCCGAATAAGATTAATTTTTTAGGAACAAAGGTAAAGGCTTGCTTGGTAAGGATAGCATTCAAAATGTAGTTTTGATAAGGCTACTAGGAAAACTATTGTGTTCTTTTTTTTGGAGAGAGTTTTTTTGCTATAGGGCACATGTGTTCGCCAGAAAGACAGAGAAAGACAGAGAGACAGAAAGCGAGAAATCACCTCCTGAGGGGGGATGGCCATGCCGCAATCCCTTCTCCTCTTGGGATCTTGGGCACGCATGCACATGTGCCCGGTGTGAGTTTAAGCCACCGGTCCGGGACTTGAACCGCGGTTGACTACATGGGAGTTCAGCAACATAGCCATTATGCTAACTGCTGGTCCAAAAACTACTGTGTTCATTGGTCATATTAACAGAGACAAAGAAGCCAGATTAAAGGAGGCCTTAATCTCACAGAACTCTGTTCTCAATCAGCCCAAAGGGAATCCATTCTCTCTGAGTCTCAGGTTCTTCCTCTATAAATAGGAGCTAGAAAGAACCTCCTTTATGAGGTGGTTGTGAAGGTCAAATGATGAATATAGGAAAACCAGTTAGCAACAGTCATGCACACATAGTCAATGGGAATTATCATAATTGTTCCTGTAAGCCTTGGCATTTAAAGTGGAGTTGAGATTTTTCTCCCAGGGTGGGAAGGATCTGAGGATGGATGTTGACTGTGTGATTCAGAACCCATTATGAAAAAGACCAATTTTGCATTTCCCCAAGGGACAGACTGTGCTCACCAGGCAAAAGCTATTACTGGACCCATTTCAGCCAAATAAAAGGAAATATGATACCAACAAAGATGACTGGAAGGAAATACTTCCAAATGATCCTGTCCTTGGGTGGTAAGAACTTAAGTGGGTTCTTTATCTTCTTGTACAGTTTCCAAATGCCCAGCAGTGGGCATATGCTGGTTTTTTTTTTATTACTTATTTTATTTTATTTATTATCATTATTTCTTAATTTGCTATAGCGCATGTACACTCACAAGAGAGAGAAAGTGAGAAAGCAAGCCACCAGGTCCAGGACTCAAACCATGGCCGGCCATGTGGCAGTCCAGCACTTTAATCACCATGTCACCTGCTAGCCCAAACACATGGTTTTTAATAATCTGGAAAAAAACAGCATTATAAAAACAAACAAAAAAAAGGGAACATTCCCAGACGGATCAGAAATACTATTTATAGGAGGTGGGACACCAGACTTGATCTGAGATTCTACCCAATGTGAATCCAGTTTCCAAGCCTCAAACAACTGAAATCCATTCCCAACAGAGGCAACAGAGTAAGCTTCTGCTCCCCTCCATCAGGTCACCCTGCCTCATGCTCAGAGGACGGAGAGCAGACACCTGAAAAGGTACCACTGAGTCTGATTCCAGGAGTACAAGGACCAACTACTCCAGTGGAAGGTGTCTGCAGGGATCTTGAGAGCCACCAAGTGGGGAGGGAGTTTTTCACCCCAGCATTAGGGGTGGCAGGTCACCCAATAGCCATGTGGCCTGGAACTGTGGTTCAAAGTAGGGCCAATCTCACCCTTGGGGAGTATGACCAATTTAAGCCTTCTTTTAATTTTTAATTAAGAAAACAGTCTTGGGTCAGCCCCATGATTCAGTAGTTAAGGGAGCCAGATCCCACCTGTGCTACTACATGGTTTGAATCCCAGTCCTGGTAAGTAGAAGAACACGTCAGGCATGTGTACATGCATGCCCCAAGTCCCAAAAGGATGGGAAGATGGAAAAGGGATTTGGTGTGACCACACCCCACTGGGGGTGTTGTCTCCTTCTCTCTCTCCCTCTTTTTGGCAAGTACAAATGCTCTCTGGCAATTAAAAAACAAAACAAAACCAACAAAAAAAACCCACAGTGTTAAATTGAACTCTTAAAGGCAGACACCGGGGAGTGAGAGGCAGGGGCAGGTGATAAGGCAGATCAAGGAACCAGGAACAGAAGATGTGGGTATGGGTCCAGCCTTTTCTCGCTCACTGTGTGAAACTGGGTCAGCTCCTACCTCTCTGGACCTCAAAACTTTCCCATCTGAAGTTTCCAGAGGTTGGACAGGAGTTCTGAGCAGCGTCCCAGCTCAGTTGGCAGCCCGGTGCCCAGGCCTTCGGCCATACTTTCTTCCTAGACTCAAAGTCTCCGTGGCCCAGTAGGCCCCAGCAGTCTGTCAGCCCTATTGTTCCACCCCTGCTTTTAATGAAGCCACATCTGGAGTGTATCTCCTCTGATCCCTGCTTTGTACAGCTCCTCACAGCTGGGTCCTCATAAATCAATTTGTTCTGCAGACAAATTCCCAGAACTGTCCAAAATCTTACCCAGAAAAAGCAGTTTTATTTCCCTCCAGCTTCTGTTCCAAAGCTATGGGCTGAGCCCAGTCCACACTGGGACAAGCTCCTCGAGTCTCCCAAAGCCCATGGCCAGCTAGGATTCTGCAGAGTGGCTGAGGTTCACAATCCTGTCTTCAAGCGCAGACGATGGCTAGGCCTGGTTTTCCTGTCCCCTCAGTGAGCAGTACCCTCAACCCTACAGTGAAAAGATCGAACTACAGTGAACCACCAAGCTCCCAGCTCTTGGATCCGACGTGTTCCCAGACAGACGAACTAATGAGGAGAGAAGAGCTGAAAATGAATTTCCCTGCAGGTGGAGAGAGCAGGGGGCTTGAGGCCTCCCTGGACTTCTTTTGTTTGCCCCACAGGCAGCAAACAGCCCGGTACCCACCGCTTCTCTGACTGGCCATTCTGTGGGCGAGGCGAGGTGCTCCTGCTCTTTCCAAGGGCTGCTCTGCCCCCAGGATATCTCTGGGATTCTACAACTCAGAATCGTGGTCTGGCCGGCATCTGGTCTCCTCAGCAAGTCCCTGAGCAACAATTTTGGCTGGTGCTCTGGGCTCCCAGCCTTGCTCAGACCCCTCACTTAACCCTCAAGATGCTCTTTGAGGTAGGTATTAGCACTGCCCCTATTTTACAGAAGAGGATAATGACTCCGCACGGTTAAGTAACTTGCCCAAAGTCTCAGTGACCACACAGAATTCCTATCAAGTTGTATCGTACTGCAAATTCCAACCTCTTTCCTTCCTTCCTTCCTTCCTTCCTTCCTTCCTTCCTTCCTTCCTTCCTTTCTATTTCTTTTTCTCTTTCTTTCTTTCTTTCTTTCTTTCTTTCTTTCTTTCTTTCTTTCTTTCTTTCTTTCTTTCTTTTTCTTTCTTTCTTTCTTTCTTTTTCCTTTCTTTCCTTTTTTTAAGAGAGATTTTATGTTATAGGGCACGTGAGCTCACCAGAGAGGCAGAAAGCAAGAAATCACCACCTCCACAGGGAGATGGCCACACTGCAATCCCTCCTCCTCCATTCTCCTCTCAGGATTTTAAGCACCCATGCACACATTCCCAGCGTGAGTTTTAAGCCACTGGGTCTGGGACTTGAACCTCAGTCAATTACGTGGGAGTCCAGCAACATAACCATCTGCTGGTTACAAATCCCAACCTCTTTGAATCCATCATGCCAAGTGAAGTCAAGCCTAGATGTTTCCTCATTTCCCTTTCCTACAAATACAAGTTATCTCAGGCTCAGAATATTTTTAACTATTTATTTATTTTTAATTTGACCAGAGAGGGACAGAGCACGTGCACATGAGAGAGAGAGAGAGTGAGAAGGTAAGCCGCCAGCCAGGTCCAGGACTTGAGCCATGGTTGGCCACGTGGGAGTCCAGCGCCCCTAACCACCACGCCACCTGTCGGCCCCAAACTCGCATAAAATTTTTAAAGATCATTTTAATCAAAGGAGTACATTGTTTTTCTTGTTCTTCTCTCGCTCTTTTTTTTTTGGAGAGGTTTTCGCTGTAGGGTGTGTGCGCTCGCCAAACAGACAGAGAGAGACATAGAGACAGAAAGCAAGAAATCACCCCCCAGGGGGGATGGTCACGCCGCAATCCCTTTTCCATTCTCCTCTCGGGATCTTGGGCACACACGCACACACGCCCGGCGTGAGTTTTAAGTCACCAGATCCAGGACGCAAACCGCGGTCGACTACGTGGGAGTCCAGCGACATAGCCATTACACTAACTGCTGGTTCCCCTTCTCTCGCTCTCTTTCACACACACACACACACACACACACACACACACACACACAGCCTCTCTCCCCACACAGCCTATCAATGCCATTTTATCACCTCACAACACCTGGGTTAGCCTCATCTGTCCTCATAGCATCTCTCTTTGTAGAGATGCAGATGGGAGTCTTGACCTTTGAGCAAATGCAGCTGATCTCATGCAAACATCTGTCTTCACTCCCTCCCAGAACCCTGGTGAAAACCACATCTGTCAATGATGGGCTGAATCAGGAGAGGTCCAGGGACATGTCCTCTGTCTCTGACTCTCTGAGGGGCTGTCCTGGGGCAGAGGTAGCTAACACACTGGGTGGTCTCAGAGGGGATCCAAGCCAATAAGAGAAGCTACAGCCCAATTTCAGTTTCATAAAGAAGCCACCAAGAACTGGATGAGATGGCTGTCGACTGGGGAGCTGCCCCTGTCTGGCAGTGGACAGCTGGAGTCACTCGCCAAACATCAGGAACATGAAGAAAGGGTTCCTGTAATAGGAGATAGTTGAGCATGTGACTTGCAAAGTCCCTTCAATGTCTCTTACCTAGTGCTTTGCGTCCTTTTGTAATAGTTGACGATTAGAAGCCAGTGGCGCTTTGCAATCACTGGAGGCCATAACTAGAGCTGCCCAGGAGGCACACCCATCTGGTAATCTCTTTACAGGATGCTGAAACAACCATCTCAGCGTTCTCATGAGCAATCTGTTCCGTTGACCCTTGCCTCGTAAAAAGGATCTGAGATGACTCAGAGAGGAATCGTGACACAGCAGTTGAGACAGAACTCTCTGTCCCATGGGCTTTAAGCACTCTGAAGATGGATCAGGGCTGGATGGAGCAACTGCAGTTGATTTGGTCACTATGGGCCTCTCTGGCTGCATAGCAAGAATCTCAAAGTGGGGAAATGAAGAAATACCTCCCACCCCTGCCCCAGTGAAATGAAAGAGGGCAGCATGCGCATGGGCAAAAACGGAGTCCTGCCAAAACAACTGTACCTAGAGGCATAGGTCTGGTCCCCAAACGGCTCTGCACTTGGAGCACTGTCTCTGTTCTTGCCCTGACTTTACACTGTCCAAAGAAATGTGCATGCCTGGAGATACAAATCAGCTGAACCTCCGTACTCTCCAAGCGGGGCTGGCTCTTGTAACGGTCATGCTGTAACTGGCAGGGTTGTGTAAGTGGGCTAAGAGTAGGATTGTTTAGACCAATAGACTTGGCCTCAGCAGAAGCACTGTCTTGTTTCCTGAGCCGACACCACCATCTAGTGTGTGTGTGTGTGTGTGTGTGTGTGTGCACGCACAAAGGAACCACAACCGCCTGGCTTTCTTCTCTCCCTCTCATTCTCTTTACTATCTTCTTGCTACTCAAAGTACGATCCATGAACTAGCAGCAGGGGCACCAGGTAAGAGCTTATGAAACATGCAGTCAGGTCCTAGACCTAATGAATCTGGATCTGCTTAGTAACAAGTCACCAGGCATGTTAAAGGTGAAAAGCACAATTTTAATAAGAGGAGAAACAGCAAGCTAGCCAATGCATGAAATTGAACAGATACTTGACCCATAAAGACTTTAAACAGGGTCTAGCATGTGGCATGGTGGTTAAGGTGCTGGACTCCCACACACCCGATCATAGTTCAAGTCCTGAACTTGGCAGCTTGTTATCTCACTTTCACTCTCTTTCCATTTCTATCTGTTTCTCTCCAGTGAGGGTATGAACTCTGTAGCAAACTAAGAAATCATAATAATGACAAATAAAATTAAATAAATAATTCTTTGAAAAATCCTAAATTCTTCTCAACTCACGTATGAGCTTTCACATGGTGAAGATTCAGTTTCAGATGTGCAGGTGGCATGGTGGTTAATGCGCTGGACTCTCACATGGCAGACCACAGTTCAAGTCCTGGACTTGGTGGCTTGCTTTCTCACTTTCCTTCTCTTTCTCACTGTCTCTCTCTTGTCAAATTGAGAAATAATAATAGTAAATTAAATTAAATAGATAATTCTAATAAAAAGGATTCAGTTTCTTGGCCATTTACATAAATGTTCAAAATGGAATCTCCCTGGGACCAGTAGATGATATAAAGGTTATGTCACTGGACTCCTATGTAGTTGACCATGTGGTTCAAGTCCCAGACCCTGTGGCTTAAAACTGATGCTGGGTGCATATGTGTGCATGCCCAAGATCCCGAGAGGAGAATGGAGAAGGGACTGCAGAGTGGTCATCCGCCTGGGAGGTGATTTCTCACTTACTGTCTCTCTGTGTCTCCAGTGAGTGCACACACCCTACAGCAAAAATCTAAATTAAAAAAAAAAAAATCTACTCAAATGCTAGGTAGGAATCTGGTGGCAGGGAGGGAAATCCCTGAGCCCAAGTTTGTTTGTTTGTTTGTTTTGTTTTTGTTTTTTGAGAGGTTTTTGCTATAGGATGCGTGCGCTCACCAGACAGAGACAGACAGAGAGACAGAAAGTGAGAAATCATCCCCCAGAGGAGATGGCCACGCCACATTCCCTTCTCCTCCATTCTCCTCTCGGGATCTTGGGCATGCACGCACACACGCCTGGCATGAGTTTAAACCACTGGGTCCAGGACTCAAACCATGGTCAACTACATGGGAGTCCAGCGATGCTAACTGCTGGTCCCCCTAAGCCCAAGTTTTTAATGCACCTGAGAATTATTCAAGTCTTGAATCCTAAACAAGAAAAGTCAAACACTTGCCTGGCTGGATTTCAAAAATCACTGAACCACGATTCCCTTTGTCTCGTGTTCCCCGCTCTGAGCCAGGTGTCTATAACTATAACCCTAAGCCTACCCCACAACTGTATGTCGGAAGTATTGGGACAGACACCTATCTAATTTTACAGGTCCACAGGTGAAAATAAATTGTGCCTTAGTGGCTGTACTTACTGGATTATACCCAGGACCTTCAAATGGACCTAGACCTGATTCATATTTTGAACTTTTATCTGACAAGATTTGAATTGAGATGAAGAAATGACAGGAAAACCCAGAAATCCTGACGGGAGTGATTGTATGTTGCCCAGGGAAGGATATGAATTATTGGGGACAGAGGTGGCCTATGATAGAATTCCAAGATGACGTCTGATGCACAAACCTTGTGGAAAGCCTCTCTCTGGAGTGTGGTCAATTCCTGTGATGATGATGGGATATTACTCCAGTGAAAGAATTGTGTGGGTATGACTAAAGTCTCTAATCAGTTAACTTTTTAGATTCTAGAAGAGAAATTATCCTGGGTGGGTTCGATCTAATCAAGTGAGTCCTGAAAAGACATAAGAATCAGTAAAAAACACTCTCCTATTGGGACCAGCAGTTGGTGTAATGGCTATGTCTCTGGACTCCCAGCAGATCAAGTCCCAGACCCACTGGCTTAAACTCATGCTAGGTATGTGTGCATATGTGCCCAAGATCCTGAGAGGAGAATGGAGGAGAAGGCATTGCGGCGTGGCCATCTCCCCTGGGGGGTGATTTCTCGCTTTTTGTCTCTCTGTCTTTCTGGTGAACGCATGTACCATATTGCAAAAACCTCTGAAAAGCAAACAAACAAACAAAAACACTCTCCTACTGGCCTTGAAGAAGCAAGCAAGTCTGTGAAGAGGACTACAAGACAGGGAATGGTAAGTGGCTTTAAAGATGAAGGCTAGTAGTCTGAAAGAACTTAATCATCCATCAACCAGTGATTTTGGAAGATAATCCTGAGTCTCTGGTGAGAAGACAATCATGGCTGACAGCAGCCAGTGAGACCCTGAGCAGAGACCCAGCTAAGCCACGCCCAACTTCTAACCTACAAAAACTGTGAGGTAACATACTTGTTTTGAGACCAGCAGTTGATGTAATGGTTATGTCGCTGGACTCCCATGTAATTGATCGTAGGTTCGAATCCCGGACCTGGTGACTTAAACTCACACCGGGCACGTGTGTGTGCATGCCCAAGATCCCAAGAAGAGAATTGAGAAGAAGGGACTATGGTGTGGCCATCCCTCCTGAGGAGTGATTTCTCGCTTTTTGTCCCTTTGTCTCTCTCTGTCTTTCTGGTGAGCATACACGCCCTATAGCAAAAACCTCTCCAAGAAAAAAAAAAAAAAAGATAGCATACTTGTTTTAATCTTCTAAATTACGAAGGCTTCAAATCAGCCACTACAAATATATTCAAAGACTTAAAAAAAAAACTATAGTCAAAGAATTAAAGGAAAATATGCTAACAATGAATCATTACATAAGGAACTTCAAAAGAGAAAGAAACATTACAAGAAAGACACAAATGGATATTCAGTGTTGAAAAAGTACAATCCCTTTGAAAGGAAAAAAGGACTAGACAGACTCAATAGCAGGTGTGAAACAGCAGAGGTCATGAATTTAAGGACAAATCAACAGAATGATTCAATCTGAAGAACAAAGGGGCAGAAAAAAATGGAAGAAATAACGCCAAAATCTTTCCAGATTACAGAAAAAACATTAAATTACATTTCAAAAAGCTCAATGAACCCTAAGTATGATAAACACACACAGATGATATCAAGACCTATTGTAATCAAACTGCCAAAAGACAAAGATGAAGAGAAAAACCATAAACAGCAACCAGAGAAAAATGACTCATCACACACAAGTCACAACATGATTAATGGACAATTTCTCATTCAAAACAATGGGGGCTCTAAGGTAGTGTTATCACAGATTCACAGTGCTGAGAGAGAATACACACACCAAATCCTGTTAATTAAAAAAATTCTGTATCTAGCTAAACTATCTTTCAAAAACTGAAGGCAAAACAAAATCATTCCCAAATAAACAAAAAATGACTGTGACAAACTGATCTAGCTAAACTACTAAAGAAATTCCTTACACTGGAAGAAAATGACACCAAAGGGTTACTTGGATTCGCAGGCAATAATGCAGAGCACAGAAAATGTAGGGTAAATGCAACAGCTGTATTTCTCCTTTCACCGTTTGAAGTGAAAATTATACCACTCCATTGCTGAGTTTCTAACATACATATAGATATATTGGGTCGTCGGAAAAGTCATGCCACATTTCTGCACGGAAAAACAGAAAAATCCATCATGACTTATTCAACCACCCAATATATGTCCATTACAACACAAAGGAGAAGGTAGGAAATAAAACTATAGTGGTACACACTTGGAAAATTGTGTTGGAATTAACTCAACAGCAAGATGAAGACGACTGTGGTAAATTCAGGGAGCATACTGGAAGCCCTAAAGCAACTGCTAAAAAGTAACTGAAAAACAAGGCTAAGAAATCAATACACATACTTAAACCTGCACGACCTCTAGGGCCAGCTAGTGGCATGGTGGTTAAGGTGGCTGGAACTCACAAGACCAACTTTGTAGTTCAAGTCCTGGACCTGGTGACTTGAAAAACACACCGGGTGCATGTGTGTGCATGCCAAATACTCCCAAAACAAGAACGGAAGAAAAGAGAGTGTGGCATGGTCAGATGAGGAAAAGAGTCTATACTGAGTTTGTATAATTTCACATAGTCTTGGTATCTATTGTGAATACAGGTTTTAAATGCATCAAATGTGCTAACTAACAAATTTAAAATACCAAATACATGCAACTTCATCGGTCATCTTTATAGGACACTATAGAACCAATTTATTATTTTGAAAACTGGTAGATAAAGGACATGATGCAGCTTTTATCCTGCCTCCCCTTCAGGGTTACAAGACTCAGAATAGCCAAATACTTGATGAAGCAGGTTAGATTCTCAGAGCAGAACCAGGACTGTCTCCTGTGACACACTTTCCAGTTCTCTGCCTCTCCCAGTTCCTCAAATCAGTTTCTCTCACCACCCCAGGTTCCTATATTTCTGCTTCCTGGTGACCACCATGGGACATAGAGATTCAGCTTAACTGGCCCCACTGACCACAACATCCTACCCTACACAAGCTGTACAGATAAGCGACAGTGACCACCTGTCAACCTCAAAGCCCACCATTTGGAACTTCCCTTAGCTTTCCACAGGAAACCTGGACCCAATAAAGGCTTTGGATCCTAGGTCCCTCTCTCTTATTCCTGATCCACTGGTGGGGTATGCATGTCCCAGGTGACCTCCCCTTCCTACTGGTAAGCAGCCCTCCCCTCTCTGGGATCAGCTTCTGTTTTGTCATGTGCTTTGTTGCCCTGCCTGCTCTGGGTCTCACTGAAGCCGCACACCTGAACTTCTTCCCAGGTCACAGCTCTCCTAGAGCGTGGCTGCCTTGGTGTAAATAAACTGGACACAGATGAAACAAGAGTTATGGGGCATCTGTCTAGAAATAGAGTGGCACCTGGTCACCAGGGAGACATTCTGGAATCAGCCTGTCCACCAGAATAAAGAAATTTGCCACAAAAGGCACACTGTACGACCCACGACCTCGTAGGGCCAGCTAGTGGCATGGTGGTTAAGGTGGCTGGAACTCACATGGCCAACTTTGTAGTTCAAGTCCTGGACTTGGTGACTTGAAAAGCACACCGGGTGCATGTGTGTGATGTCAAATACTCCCAGAATGGAAGAAAAGAGAGTGTGGCATGGTCATTCACCCTGGGGGGGGGGGGGGGAGGGGGGAGTGCTTGCTCTCTCTGTCTCTGTCTCTCTCTCTCTCCTTCTCTCTCTCTATCTCTCCAGACAGCACACATACCCTGTAGCAATTTTTTAAAAAAAAAAACCTGTAAGTCAAACCATTGTAAGTCAGGAACCACACCCACACTTATTTTTGAATAAACACCTATTGATGTTTATTGTGCTTCACACTTTGTAAACTGCATTTATGAAAACAGAGCTAACGTTGAATGACCCCATACTGACTGAGGACAGAGCTCAGCTCTCAGGGGCTCTGTGTTCCTGAACCCTCACAACTACCCTGTGAGCTTGGCTTCATTATCCCATTTTACAGATGAAGAGTTGAAGGACAGACTAGTTAAAATGCAGCAGATGTTTCCTAGTCAGGCCAACTGGAGTTGTTTCTGGGGAACTGCTAACTGGTCACTGCCAGAATCTCTCACAGAGGAGGATGTGTATGTCTATGTATGAATGAATGTTTGTATATATATACCTGAAACACAAGTTGATACTTTTTAATTAATTGCACCTGTGTCTTCACTGCTCCTGTTTGACTGATACCAAAACAAAGATCTGTGTGTTGTCACATTTAAAAAAAATTATTCACATTGACTTTATTGGGTTGATAGATCTCAGAGTTGATCTGGGATCATTTACAAATCAGAATGACTAAGAAAACCTTCTGCAGCAGCTCCTGTGTATGTTGCAAAAATCTAACAGTGATGGAAATGACCAAATAGTATCAATAAACAAATGTGAAAAATGAACTGCACATAGAATGTGAAATTTCTCCCTGAGGCTACTGTGTGATAAACGTTAAAAATGATACAATGTGTTTCAAAGCCACA
Organism: Tupaia belangeri chinensis; assembly: GCF_000334495.1. Taxonomy (NCBI): domain Eukaryota; kingdom Metazoa; phylum Chordata; class Mammalia; order Scandentia; family Tupaiidae; genus Tupaia; species Tupaia belangeri. Next base: position 90,794 of record NW_006198387.1, on the reverse strand, counting down.
GTGGTAATAACTAAAAGCAGCCTGCCCCAATACAGCAAGGAGTTGTCAGAAGTTCACTCTCAAGTTGATGTTAGCTTGGCAAATCAATTTTTTTCTTCCAATTTCAGCTTCGGTTAGCGTCCTTAGGCTAAAGTGAGCATCAGAGAGTTTTGACAACGGCGGCAACACATAACCAAAAAGCACTCTTTATTAAATAAATCTAAAATATGTCAATATCCTGTAGGAACCAATACAATGTTTCTCGTGTCTGTCTCTGCCTACTGAGAAAACTCGAACCCAGCATGTGAGGTATTATCCGTTTATGCAAAGCGCGTCACCTGCGTCTGGTTTCCACTTGTGCAAATCTCTTTACACCTGGGAATCCTTATAAATACCAAAATAAAACATTTACCTTTGTTTGCACTGGGGCTAGAAGGCACAACTGGAGAATACACATCTTGATAGAAAAATATGACAAGGTTTTAATTCTCTGAGTTCTAAGAGTTAACTTTTTAGGATCATCCATGGAAAATATGGTATTTAGGGACATTATGAAAGTTTCCAAAATTAGTACAAAACTTTTCACATTTTTGCTAAATTCAACACTTTCACAAAAGGCAATATGGTTTCCTTCTAAAAATAGAGCACTCCAGGTTTTGGTGGGCTGTGGTCGCTGTCCTTAGCTAAGTTTCTGACGGGCACAGAGTCCACGGCCCACAACCTCCTTCAATGGGCTCCTGGGTACAGTTCCGCTTTACAACATGCGCTCCTTGAAGAACCATTTCTGATGATCCGAGCTGGTGCAGTCTCGTAAGAGGGGTACAAAACTATCACTCGATTCCTTCCTGGCAGCCTGGACACATTTCCTGGACTGTTGGTGAATTAAAGAACCATCCTACAAAAGATAATAGACGCTGAATATTTACGAGAATTAGGGATTCCTCAGAAAAGTCTCTTTTCTCTTAAAATGTTTCTTGAAGAGTGTGACTTTTTTTCTGATCATGTCAGAAATATGTATTGTAGGGTAACTGTCTTCAGAGCAAAATGGCAACTCGGGGCTGTCCCTTATGTCCAGAGAACCAGGCAGGAATAAGCACCACCAGGCTGGCGTCTCTCAGGACTGATGGTGCCACCTACTGGCTGCTCTGGGGATCCGTCAGATACAACATCTCATCCCTATTGCTTTTCATTTCCTTTAGGGAAATCGGAAAAAGGATCCTTTATTAATCTCTTTCACTTCTTGTAGATCAACTAAGGCCCTCTTAGTTATCTCTTTTTTATGTATTTAAATGGCGAGTCAGAAAATGTGGCTGGAGTCCCACTGACTAGCTGGGCGAAGGAGCCAGTTACTGGCCACCTGGCTGGAGTTCCTCACCTGTCAGAGGTCATGGTGAGCAGCAGGGGGTGCTATACACCGTGCCAACTCCCAAGCCTCCAAAGACAATTATTTTTTCCCCCTAGAGAGATTTTTGCTTTAGGAAATGTGCTCTCGCCGGAGATGGAGAGACAGAGACACAGAAAGCAAGAAACCACGCCCCAGGGGGCATGGCCACACTGTAATCCCTTCTCCTCCATTCTCACCTTGGGATTTTGGGAATGCAAGTGCCTGGCATGAGTTTTAAGCCACCAGGTCCGGGACTCGAACCATGGTTGACTACATGGGAGTCCAGCAACATAACCATTACACTATCTGCTGGTCCCAAGACAATGAATGATCTTGAAGAGGTCTATTTCTTAGTTATAACATCACATTATCTCTACAGAGCTTTAGAGTTTCCAAAAAATATTTCTGAGTGTACATCTAACCCTCACTAGAGTAATGCTCTTATTGTATTCATTTCAGAGCTGGAAAAACTGAGGCTCAGAGAAGTGAGGTGACTTCTAGTAGACATAACCTCACTCCTTTATACTTTGGCTATGTGTTCCACTCAATTCAACCCCATTTCAGCTTTGAATGCATTTGTGAGTGCTTCTCTCTCCATGAGAGTCCAGGGCAGGCAGCGCATGGTGTGCCTAAGTACAGCAGAAAACACTGCAAGGGAGTAAATGGTGAAGGGAGAAGGAAACACAATTGATGGTGCCTAAATACCCCCACTGCCTCTGTTCACTGTGACCTTCCTGGTTTCCCAGAGCATCCTGTACTGGTCCCCTCCTGGAGATCCGCTAGGACGAGCCCCAAGAGGTTTGACTTTCTTGTTCCTTCTTACAGCCCCCAGGACTAGCAGCAAGAAGGGAAGGAGGGTGCTCCCTTACCTCCTGCAGGATGAACTTCTGATTCTCCGGGGCCGTTTCCTGGCAGAGATGCATGATGAGAATATCAGCTCCTGCTTCCACGGCCACGCAGACCTCTGGGTGGTGGGTGTTGTAGCGTATCTCATGTTGGGACGTGTACTCAAAAAACTGAAAAGATAAAAAGAGTGGGGCAGCCAACACGTGTCCATTACCCTCCAACATAGAAAGAGAGAAAACAGTGGGCGAGACTGAGAACGGGGCCACAGGCCATGGGTGGGGACAAGCACTCGCCCGTCTGGTGACGGCCTGTCAGGTTGCCCTGTGTCCCGCAGCACTCATGGGCCTCTAATGCAAGTGTGAACGCAGTGCCCTTTCTCATGGGCGTCCCGCTTGCTAGACAGTGAGCACAGGCCTGGTTCTGCTCACCGCCTGCCCGCTGTGCCAAACCCTGTGGAAAGAACCAGGCTGGGCGCCAGCACTTGGGGGCTCGCTGCCACCTTCACCAGCCACTTTCTCTCCTTTGCCTCAGTCTCCCTTTCCCCCTTCTCCCAAATGCAATGGACACGACAGTGGCTGGAAACTATATAGTGCTATGCACGTGGCAGCCACGTGACCACTGCTGGGAAGACCTCGCTCTTGTCAGGCAATGTCGTTCTGCTCCTGCGTGCCCAGGCACTACTACTATACAATGCTTAAAAATACTGGTCCCTGGCACTACCCCAGGGAGGGAATCTGCTGAGATAAGGCCAAGGAAACTGTACTGTCTGCATTTTTGACAAGACATTCACCCCACCCACCTTCCACCTCCCTTCCAGGAGATTCTGACATACGGGGCTATTTGTAAGGCACCTCCAGCTGTATTTCTCAAATGAATCTTCCAGAAGCTGGTTAAAACAAGAGTCTGATTGGGATAGGTCCAAGAATTTGCATTTCTAAGCTCCTAGGTGATGCCAATAGTACTTGTGGAGTACCACAGCTTCGAGGAACACTTTCCTTTTTTGAGAGGTTTTTGCTATAGGGTGCATGCACTCCCCAGAGAGGCAGAGATAAACAGAGAGACAGAAAGCAAGAAATCCCTCAGGGGGGATGGCCATGCCTCAATCCCTTCTCCTCCATTCTCCTCTTGGGATCTCGGGCACGCGTGCACATGTGCTCAGCGTGAGTCTTAAGTTACCTGGTCCAGGACTCAAACCACTGTGGGTTATGTGGGAGTCCAGTGCTCTAACCATTATGCCATCTGCTGGTCCGCCTTTAAGGAACATTTTTCTGAAACTCATCAAAGAACCTGATGAATTTAAGGCTGCAAGGGCCTAAATTAGTAAAGTTTCTATTGATAATAGAAAGGCTTAATATTCCAGTGAAATCAGGGTGAATCCAGATCACAAGAAAGCTTCTGAATCTCCATCCCTTTGCCTCTGGGTGTCTGGTAACTACTGAGTCGTCAGAAAAGTCATAGCATATTTTTGCACAGAAAAACATTTTTTAAAAAGTCATGGCTTTTCTGACAGCCCAAATTTAGAACAGGAAAGCTCTGAGGGTCCAGAGCCAACGTTCTCTCATCTCCTGCATCCTTCAAGGGTCCGGTCTGGGGATCCTAGAAGGCCTGCTTCTCTCCATCTAGCCTGAAGTACAGCTCTTGACTCTGAAAAAACTACCAGGGTCCGGCTGTGGCCATTTCCCCCTTCGCAATATGGCACTAAGCACCAACACTTGAACTTCCACGCCAAAAATCACTCTAAGGAAATCAACCAAAATGTAGATCTCTTTGTGCTGGTTTTTCTTCCTTCTTTCTGATCAATGAGGTCAGTGGCAGGGTTGTTAATAATGGCAAAATCAGGGAGGCAGCTAACCAGTTAACTAAACAGCAATACAGGCACACAATGAAATATCAAGAGGCCAGC
>NW_006198387.1:81140-86651 GCF_000334495.1 Tupaia belangeri chinensis | reverse complement strand
GCAGGAATGACATTCTCAAAGGATGTCTAGTAACACAAGAAAAATATGAGGACATGGAACTAATGGACTAGAAAACATAGACATTAGAATCACAACTACTTAAAATATATACTCTGAAGCCCATGTACCAAAAAAGATGAGAAGAAAATATGTCTTAATTTTGGGACCAGCAGACGGCATAACAGTTACGCCGCTGGACTCTCATGTAGTCAACCAGTTTGAAGACCAGACTCGGCAGCTTAAAGCTCCTGCTGAGCATGTGTGTGTGCGTGCACAAGTTCCCGAGAGGAGAATGGAGGAGAAGGGATTGCAACATGGCCATCCCCCATGCCTGGGGGTGATATCTCACTTTCTGTCTCTCCAGCGAGCACACACACCCTATAGCAAAAATCTTTAAAAAAATAAAAGAAAGAAAAGAAAAGATGTCTTAATCTTAATAGTGGCCTCTCTAGGTCCTGCCATTTGTCCCTTCTACTTTTTACATATCCCAAACGTTCCATGATGAGCATATACTGTGATAAAAGTAAGAGGGAAAATCAGACGTACTTTTTTAAAGAACACATAACTTTTCCCCCATTTCCCTCTTCAGAGGTCCCCCACCTACCTGGTTCTGGCCCATCCCGTGACAGACGTACAGAAGGACCTGGTGTCCCGTAATGTCGTTTTCGTCGGGAGGATTATAGTCAAAGCAGTAGTCTTTCAGTCCTTTGTTTCGGAGCTAGAGGAAACATAAAGGGTTATCTTGGTCCAGACTTACACACAGGATTCACACAAGGATCCGAGGAGTGGGATGAGAGGAGAACCTCCCTCAAGAACTGAACTAAAACAGATCTCACAGAAGGTGAGAGGAGAACAGAGGTGATCAAGGCTGTGGAGGGGAGAGCAGTCGGGGGGGGAGGCTGGCCAAGGGGTTCTATGGTATAGCTAAACAGGAAGAATAAGTTCCGTGTCCTACTTTCTAGTAGGGTGACTACAGTTTATAACAATGTATCATATATTTTCAAATAGCTAGAAGAGAGGATTTTAAATGTTCTCACCACAAAGTAATGATCAATGTGTAAGATATGCCAATTACCTAATTTCAGCATCCTATAATATATACATAGATCAAAACATTACATTTTACCCCACAAATATATACGATTACAATTTTATTTTTTATTTAAAAGTAAAATAAAACTGGGAAGGGGGAACTGACCCCAATGGTAAGAGCCCCTTTCTTCTAAAAGCACTTTTTTTATTTGCCAGAGGGCACGCACAGTTACCAGAGACAGGAAGGGAGAGAGGAAAAGCGAGTAAGCACCTTCTACGGCGCATGGTCATGCTGCCATCCCTTCTCATCCATTGCTCCCTCCTGTCAGGATTTTGGGCATGTATGCACATGTGCCTAGTGTGTTTCTCAAGCCACTAGGGGCTGGGACTTGAACCACACAGTGAGTCAAGTGAGCTCCTGCCACCTTAACCCTCACACCACAGGCTGGTCCCTAGACAGCACTCTCTGGGTTTAAAAGTGTCTTCTCAGAGCCAGTCAGTGATGCAGCAGTAACACAACTGGACTCACATGGGAAAGGTCACGGTTCGGTCCTGAGGCCTCCCTGGGCATGCTGGGCACATGTGCCCATGAGCCAGGCTGGCTGAGACTGACCACGGATCATGGCATGAGGACCTTATTGGGGTGCTCCCCTTTCTCTTCCTCTCTCTGAAGGAATAAGGGAATAAAGGGTTTTTTTAAAGAAGAGATTTTTGCTATTGGGTACATGCACTCACCAGAGAGACAGTAAGTGAGATATTACCTCTCAAAGGCCACACCACAGTCCCTTCTTCCCTGTTCTCTTCTCGGGATCTTGGGCATGCACACACACTCACCTGGCGCGAGTTTTAAATGGCCAGGTCATGGATTTGAACTGTGATCGACTATGTGGAAGTCCAGTGATGTAACCATTACATCATCTGCTGGTCCCACGGAATTAAATTTTCTTTTTTTAACACTATTTTAATTTTATTTACTATTATTGTATTTTAATTTGATCAGAGACTGAGATAGGGGTAGAGAGTGAGAAAGCAAGCCACCAGGTCTGGAACTCGAACCACAGTTGGCCAAGTAGGAGTCCAGCACCTGCCAGTGACCAAGGGAACTGTGGGTAGGAATCTTTACTCCCATTTTAAGATGACAAACCTGAAGATCAGACAGATTAACCCTGAAAAGCCTGAACGGTCATACTTTTTCATTCTTCATTAGTGGATTTTTTTTCCCCATAGGGCACATGCATTCACCGAAGACAGACAGAGAGAGACAGGGAGAAGTGAGAAATCACCCATTATGGGGGGTGGCCATGCTGCAATCCCTTCTTCTCCATTCTCCTCTTTGGATTTTTGGAATGCACGCACATGCGCCTGGTGTGATTTTCAAGCTGCCAGGTCCAGGGCTGGAACCACGGTCGATCATGTGAGAGTCCAACGCCTTAGCTACTACACCACTTGCTGGCCCCCACTGGTACACTCTTAATGCTATGTTAGCCCAAATACATGTGAGCTTCTCCTCAGACTAAGATTAATTAGATTAACTAAATCAGGTTGGTAACAAACAAAGAAAAAGGAATCTTGTAAATGACTTCAATACATAGTAGATTTGACATTATTTCCTTAGTTAAATATATTCTATAAACGAAGTGGCAAAGAAATCTGACACCTCGTTTAGTATAACACTGTCACTTTCAATATTACATTATTGTTTTGAAACCATTTTAAATATATTAGGTTGTTGGGAAAGTCACGATGTGTTTTTCTATGCAAAAATATGTCATGACTTTCCCAACCACCCACATTTAGAGACAACAAATAAATATTAATACTTATGTCAATATGGTTAAAAACCAAGATTTATGATGTAAGAAAAAAGAAACAGGACTATAATGTCAAAGAAGAAACCACCTTGTAAGCTTACACTTGAATCTGAGATATAACTGAGCTCATGACACTTCAGGTGATGAAAATTCCATGAACCCAACGATGAGTCTCATCGCTGAACGCAAGGTGACCAGACTTTATGTACTCCTCATATGACACAATAATGCAAAGCATCACACCCAAATTGTTCTTGGCATAAAGGTGGACCCACACTCTAATCAAATTTTTAGACTTCACCTGCATTTTAAAGAAATATGGAGAATGGGCCAGCTGGTAGCGTGGTGGTTAAGGCAGCTGGATCCTACATGGCTGACTGTGCAATTCAAGTCTTGACCTAGCAGCTTGGAAAACAGGCCAGGTGCATGCACATTTGTGCCCAAAATCCCGAGAGGAGAATGTATGAGAAGGTTCATCCCCTCTGGAGGGTTCTTTCTCAGTGTTCCCTTCTTCCTGCTCCCCCTACCCCAGCAAGTACACATATCTTATAGCAATTAAAAAAAAAAAAGGAAAATTAAAAATTAAAAAAGAAGAAAAGAAAAGAAAGGAAAGAAATGGGGGGAGATGACAAAGTTTAAAGTCTGAACAGTAATTCTAACAGTGAGATGCTCTACAGACAACTGATCTTGGTTTTTCCACAAGGGAAAGCTATTAACAAAAGAATAAATAAATAAAGAGAAGGGACTATCCTAGATTAAAGAGGCTTAGGAGGGTTAGCAAGTGTGTGGTGGTTAAGGGCGCTGGATTCCTACATGGCTGACCGTGGTTCAAATCCTAGATCTGGCGGCTTGCTTTCTACTTTCCCTCTCTCTCTCTGGTCAAATTTAAATAAATAAATAAATAAATAAAGTTAAATAAAATAATTCTTTTTAAAAGGGAGAGAAAGAGACTTAGGAGATAGAATACAACAACCACATACCTCATAGGGACCCTAATTAGAATTGGTCAACCACCCAAAGAGAAAACTGAAGATCTAGGGGACTATAAATTGAAACTGAATACGAAATGATACCAATAAATTATTGTTCATTAGATGACATGTGATAATGGTCTAGTTGCATAAGACAATACCCAAATTTTATAAGGATACATACTAAAATATATAGGAATGAAATGACACAATATCTGGAGTTTGCTAAAAACAAAAATACAAACATGGAGTGTAGCAAAGAGAATGAAGGCAAGAGAGGCAGAATCTTGAAAATTCTAGACTCTCAGGGACAGGATTCATCATACCATTCCCTATGTGTTTTTGCATATTTGAACATTTTCGTAATGAAAACAGAATTTAGCATTAATACCCTGCTTCGTATCTATGAAAGACCCAGAATGGAACACCAACACTTCTGATCAGCACAGTAAAGCACAGGGGACTGCACTAAGTTTATACAATTCCTAGCAAAAGCAAAAGACACTCGGCATTTTAGTTGACCTCCTTCCAGAAACATTTAGGTTTTCTGGAAGTAGTAGAAATGACTCTCCTCTCCCCATTATTGCCTTTGTTGACTTCTAAGCTGGGTATATTATTAACTGGTCCAGCTGTTGAGACCAGAAGAAATGCAATTTATCTTGGTATCAAGGACGTGAAACATCAAGTAAGATAAGATAAACGAGGACATGAAACATCAAGTAAGCCTAAGTTTCCTCATCTGTCAAATGAAAGACTTATACTTGCCAATTTCAAGATGGCCTCTAGCTCTGACATTTTGGACCCAATGCCCAGAAACTCAGGGTAGAAAGATGGTAGTGGATGAAAGGATGGGAGCAGCATGGGCGTAGCACAGGTCAGTGGCCCCCACGTGTCCATCAGACCTGGAGGCCCACCAGAGCCTGCCTTGCTCACCATCCCAAAGAAGCCAGGCCTGTCCTCAGGCACATGCAGTTCTGGGTACACAGTCTCCAAGAACCACTTGAAGTCCTTGCATTGGAGCTTGGCCCGCAGCTGCTTCCTCTCCGTCACATCTCCAAAGGGTTCCTGATAAAACAACAGAACAGTGAAGAGGCCAGTAGTTAGTGTCATGGCTATGTCGCTGGACTCCCATGTAGTTGACCATGGTTCAAGTCCTGGACCCGGTGGCTTAAACTCATGCTGGGCCTGTGTGCGTGCATGCCCAAGATCCCAAGAGGAGAATGGAGGAGAAGGGATTGCTGCATGGCCATCCCCACAGAGAGGAGAATTCTTGCTTTCTGTCTCTGTCTCTCTCTGTCTTTCTGGCAAGCACACATGTCCTATAGCAAAAACCTCTCCAAAAAATAAATTTAATTTAATTTAATTTAAAAAATAATAAAATAACAGAACAGTGAGTCCTGTTAGTTCTGGAGCTTACTACAAAGCCCTGCCTTTATTGATCCTCACTTGCTAACAACCCAACCAGCCTTTACTAAGCGTCTGTTAGGTGCCCAGAACACAGAAGACAAAAAAATACAGCTCGTAGCCAGCTGATGGCATGGTGGTTAAGGTGCTGGATTCCATGTGGCTGACACTACGGTTCAAATCCCAGACCCAGCAGCCTGGAAAGCACGCCAGGCAAAATCGATACCATGATGCTTTTGCATTTTCAGACATTCGCAGACAAAAAAATGAGTTGTCCAGCACTTGCATTACTG
>NW_006198387.1:66038-81109 GCF_000334495.1 Tupaia belangeri chinensis | reverse complement strand
AAGGCTGAAGAAGGCAACGCTCTGCCTATTCCACCCCACATCAGCTGAGGCCCCAAGGACACTATCAATGAATGTCTTTTTCGTGAGCTGTTAAGTGCCACGTTTTTCACATTTTTTTCTGCTTTGCACAGGTAATCTCGCCAGCCCTTCTAAAGGGGCCCCCAGTCATCATGAAGTGTTGCCTAGAGCTCCCAAGTGTATGAAGGTGTGATGTGCCTTGCAGAGAAAACACACGTGATGGCTAAGCTGCACTCGGGCATGAGTTATGGTGTTATGGTGCTACTGACCAGAAGTTCAGAGTTAATGATTCAACAACATACGTTAAATAGGTGTCTTTAAACAGAAACACACATGAAACAAAATTTGGTATTGACGGGCTGACAAAACGGTTGTGCATCTCACTGGAACCTAACCTTGTATGTCCCCTAAGAGCAGAGCTCAGTATTCACTAATTCCAAAATTGCGGCAGCTTCACAGGACGTAACTACTGAGAATAATGAGAACTGACTATACAGCATTATTACAGACGACAGAATAAAATCTTCTACTTGTATCACAAGCTCCCAGTGGATGCTAATTCTGGAACCAGAACTACTAGACTGGGGAGGCCAGGTTTAGCTGCTTTGGTTCAGATGTGGCCAGACAGAGTACAGTGGCCCGGAGGACTCACCAAGCGGGCGCGGGGGTTGCGGTGGTAGTAGAGCTCTTTAAATTCATCCATCCACACCTCAGCTGCTCGGACGCTGTTGGCTAGAGCCTTGTTGCGGGAGTAGGGAGCTTGCTTAGGGAAGACGTGGCCAACATGGGAACACGGGTGGATTTCCAGAGTCCCTCCACATTGCCAGATCTGCACACAGAACAGAGGAGAGGCCCAGGCAGTGAGTAGGGAGTGATGAGCCGCAGGTCCATGTTGGGCCCAGCGAGGAGGCCGTGTGCTCAGAAGTCATGATGAACACTGCCAGGCTGGCACACTCATGGCACAGAATGCAGGCGAAGAGCCGGAAAGCAGCCCCCACAACAAACAAGTCATCGGAGCCAAGGCCCCAAGGCCCATGCACTGAGGCTCATGCACTCGACTCACTCTGCGAACAGCTTATTACCTGGTCTCCTAGCCACAGAAGATAGGAAAGCAGCAAGTAAGAAGAGAGGGTTGGAAGGGGGGAAGGAAGAGCTTCTAGAGGCAGGCAGAGCAGCCCGACACCTAGGGGAAAGGTAGAAAGACCATTAGAAGCACACACAAAAACGCGACAGACAGAGCTGCCAGGGCCTACTGCACGCCGGGGTAAACAGCAGCGAATACCTCGTTTTCCCAAAGACAGTACAACCAAGCTCGCAGCTGGGACTTATAACTCAGGGAGTGGGTCCTTGTTGGAAGGTCAAACTCTTGTTTATTAACTCTTTTTATAAGGTGGGGATATTATATAAAAATAGTGCTAAAGATCTTAATTTTCTGCTGGTAAGCAGGAACATTTATATATACAGTTTAGGTACTTAAAATGTATGACTACATTACCTAAAAAATGTTTTGAAATGCTAGGGCTTTTTCAAAGGGGTTGCCATGGGCCACACAGAGCAGGATCAACAGATGGGCTTGTTATGAAAAGCAGATGACTGGCACCTCCCTAAAGCTATTAAATCTGATGTTCTAGAGACTGTGCCCATAAATCTCCCTTTTTAACAAGTTTTCTCATATTCTTTTTTTAAAAAATTTATTTATCTGTTTATTTGCTGTGATTTTTCAAGTTACCAGGTCCAGGCCTCAAACCATGGTTGGCCATATGGGACTCCAGCACCCAACCCACCACACCACCTTCTGGCCCCGCTCTATAATTCTTAAATGTGTCCAAGTTTGAAAGTCGCTGTGCTAAATAAAGAGGCTCCTTTGTAAGTGGTTATCAAGTAAAGGCTCCAGAAAATTGGATCAGGGCAGGGACTTGGCTGTTGGTCCAGTTTCTGTCATTAACTGAGTGACCTTGAACAACTCACTTCCCCTCTCTTGGCCTCAGTTTCTCCTCTCTATAGAGGGGGAAAAAAAAAAAAAAAACCAGTGACTCGCAAGGCCCTTTCCAGCCCAAACTCTATTAAAAGTGTATTTTTTCAGAAGTTGAAACAAGAAGGCTACGTGTGTGCAGGATATGCGTGCCATCACCATCTTTCAGGATCACTGGATAAACTGCCAACACAGAGGCAGAGTCCACCCTGTTCTCAAAGCAAATCCATCATTCCCAGAGAGAGAGAGCGTGAGAGAGAAGTGGCTAAGAATGAGTCCAAAGACTGGGGTACTTACCCTAAAGGAGAATTCGAGGTTTTCTCCTCCCCAAACTTCCATTCCTGTGTCATAGGCCCCCAGATATTCAAAATATTTCTTACTCACAGCAAACAGTCCACCAGCCATCGTTGGAGACCTAGAAACATGTGGTATTCATAGTCCCAAGTAAGTGGACGGAGACCGTCACAGTTAGTCTATTCGTCCGTCTCTAAGCATCCCAAGTTCACACTTCATGTCCGGCACCAGGCTGGGCCTGAACACAGTCATGCCCCATGGTTTCTGCCTTGAGGGAGTTCAAGGACATCTCGACAAGCAAGTACTCTATGTGTGTGGCCAATGTGTCACCTAAGGTTCCCAGGGTCCCATGGGAACACAGGGGTAGGGAGGGGAGGACTAAGAGCCCAGGGAGATGGGGAGGCTGAGGGCCGAGAAGAGGGAGGGAATGGCACCATGCCGGAGCAAAGGCCTGAGCAGGGGAGAAACCCACACACTGGTAGAATCACAGAGAGCAAAGAGAGGAGAGACCATGTTCTTCAACAGGTGCCAGGTCACGGCGGTGGATGCTAAGGAGCTGGGATCTCCCTGTGCAGCGCTCACAGAGCCAGACGGGCTGGGAAGCAGAAGACTATGCAAGGCAACCCTGGTCTCTGAAGACTGCCCAAGGGTCAATTCCTCTCCAGCTCGAGTGGCTTCCTTTCCGACCCAGATGGCTAGCCTTGTTCTCTCCCTGCCAGGGTTATCTAGGAACTAGAGATGGCCCGAGGCTTCCAGCCTACCACAGCAGAATCCTTGAAGGTCAACGCACCACAGAGATACAGAGGCAAAAGAATGAATCCAGAAATAAGGAGGGAGGAGATAACATTACGAGACTGTTAGTGGTTTAAAATTTGAACACCTTCCAGCTGACCTTCCAGGCCTTTTCAAAATCCTGGCTTTCTCTGAATTTTAAGCTCTGGGCCAACTGAGAAAAGCACAATGAGCAACATTTCCCATGGGATGGCAGGTTCTAGAATATGGAGTACTTTCGTGTGTATTCATCCTAAACATTTAGGAAACAGCTTGTCCCCATTTCACCGTTGAGATGAGAGGTGCTGACCTGCCCTTGAGCTCTACTTAGAACCAGACTCACCCTCTGGGCATGGCTGGCTTCTCCACCCCTTGGTCAGCACAACCCAATGCAAAAGGGACTTGGCAGTGTCTCCTCAAAATGCTAAGCACAGGATGACACATGACCCAGCAATCCTACTCCAAGGCATATACCCAAAAGAACTGAAAACACGGACTTAAGCAAGTATGATTGTAGTACACTGATATTCAACTCGAGGGACCATCCACAGGTGTAATGGATACACAAAACAGGATGTATACAAACAATGGAATACTATTCAGCCATAAAAAAGAAATGAATTTCTGTAGGAACCCTCCAAAACATTATCATGAGAAGTGAAAGAAGTCCAATAAGAAAAAGTACAAATATTGTGTGATTCCACTTAGATGAGGTATGTGAAAGGAAGAAATTTATAGAGGCAGAAAGCAGAACTGAGGTTCTCAGGGGCCGTGGAGGAATGACAGGGAAACTATTGCTTAATGAGCAGAATTTCTGTACGGGATAATGAAAACGCCTTGGAAATACGCAGAGATTGCATGATATTGTGAATACACTTGATGTCATTAAACTATGCACTTAAAATTGGTTCCAAGGGTAAATTATTAATAAATCACAATTCAATTTAAAAAGTAAATAAATTAAATAGAATATACCAAGATAATACCCATGTGTGGAGTAAAGATATTAAAAGTAAAAACTCTGGGGGCAAAAAAGCAGAGGGAGAAGGGCAAGGGAAAGTGGCCACTAACCATCCCTCCCCAGGCCGTCCTTGATGTGTTAGTCTCATGCAACGAGCCATTTTCTCTTTCCCGAGGTCAAGCCTGACCTGATGACATCGACGGGGGATCGCATCTGCCTCCTCTCCCTCTCAGGGACAGCGTGCCACGTGAACACCAGCCTCCAGTCAAAACCGCCGATCTGGGGCTCCCCGGGGTTCCCCAGGTACTCGAAGGTGTTCCAGTCTATCACATCAATCACAGGGCACACCACTGCCGACTCCTTTTCGTGTATCCTGAAAATGCCAGAGACATCCCATCTTCCTATGTGGACGGGCAGGCAGCAGGACAATTAGAACTCTGGACATCCTTACAGGAGGAAAGAGGAAGCCCTGGGAAACACCCCCTTCTCCTTCCAGGTGTCTGCAGCTATACCAGAGCCTGGTGGGTGGCCACCAGGGGAGCTGGGGAAGTAGGGTAAGGGGGGCTTGAATACAAAAAGTCCTATAACTTTAGAATGTTTTGATTTTACCTTAACAATCTGGCCAAACTTGAATCCCTCAATGAAAGTCAAGACATATCAAAATCAAAGGTAACTAGTGGCATAGTGGCTAAGGCACTGGACTCCCACATGGCTGACACAGCCATATCAAAAGGTCAGCTTTGGACTTAGAATATAAATTTGAGTGGCCAGCAGATAGCATAGTGGTAACGTCACTGGACTCTCACATGGTCAACCATGGTTCAAGTCTCAGACACAGTGACTTAAAACTCATATCAGGCCAGCAGGTAGCTTGGTGGTTAAGGATGCTGGATTCCCACATGGCTGACTGTGGTTCAAGTCCTGGACTTGGCAGCTTGCTTTCTCATTTTCCCTCTCTCTCTCTCACTCTGTCCCTCTCTGGTAAAATAAAATAAAATAATAAAATAGAATAAAGTTAAATAAAATAATTCAAAAAAAAAGAAAAACCTCACACCAGGCACATGTGTGTGCATGCCCAAGATCCCAGGAGGAGTATAGAGGAGAGGGGATTCCAGCATGGCCATCCCCCGCAGGGGGTGATCTCTCACGTTCCCTCTTACTGTCTCTGCCTCTCTCTTCAGTAAGCACATGCACCCTAAAGCAGAAACCTCTTCAAGTAAATAAAAAAGTGCTTTAAAAGAAAAAAAAAAATAAGTATACATATATATAAATTAGAGTCCTGATCCTTATTCACTGTGTGATGTTAACTAAGTCACCTAACTTCTCAGAGCCCGTTATATCACTAATAACACTGGAATAATAACAGCCATTCATAGGGTTAGCATGAGGATTTCTGGAGAAAATGTTTATAAGATGGGTGGCAGAGAACCTAGGACCACCTAGGACCTTGTCTTTTCCTACAATTTTTGTTATTGTGAGCTATTACACAATAAAAATACTACAGTTTCCTGTTATTGATGTCAGCATTTGTATGTTTCAGAACCCTCCACGGACGTTACTAAAAGGCCAATCATCCTTCAGCATGCTCCCAGACCTGGGTTCCCCAGCATTTGATATCATACCAGGAAGATACACTGAGACTGGACCACGTGTGAACACTAGATTTCTCTGTGTCACATTTTGGGAGCTAGAATTTGAGACCTCAAGATTCTACCAGTCACTGTACCAGCAGGTGGCATGGAGGGTAAGGTACTAGCTCCCACATGGCTGACTTCACAGTGTGAGTCCCAGACCCAGTGGCTTGAAAAATCACACCAAGCACATGTACACGATTGCCCAAAATCTCAAAAGAAGAATGGAGAAGTGATTGCAGCGTGGCCATCCCCCTGGAAGATGATTTCTTACTTTCTTTTTCTCTCTCTGTTTCTCTGACAAGTGCATGTACCCTCTAACAAAACTTTAAAGAAAAAAAAAATCCTAGCAGTCATGCTACACAGAACAATGAAGCAGAGACCAGACTTGAGCTTCACGTGTTCTTAAAATAACACCAGAAACTCAGAGGGCATATTATAAATACCACACTAAGGCAAATACTGCAATTTTGGGGAAAACTGTACTGTTCAGGACAGGTTGTACGAGACAGAGACTCAAACCTGTGAGTTCACCAAACTGAGGAAGCTGCAAAGTGGGAATCTGCCAAAGTGTTTTTCTTTAACTAAATTGAGAGCTTCATTAAAAGGGTTGAGGTCCAACATCAGACCTTCTGGGCAGGTTCCAAGACACTGCCTGGCTCCGGGAAAAGATCACACTCTCAGGAACCTATGACTTGCAATCACGTTGGTTGGAACCACAGGAAGTCTAATTCTACAGGAGGAAAATCGGAGAAGTGCTATGCCAGCCCTGGGGTAAAGGATTCTTCCTACTCATGGCTGAAAAAGTGCATGCCTCCTGGGTGCATGTGTATGTGTGTGCGTATACATTTTTATATATAAATAGTATATTCGATGACTACATTGGTATAAATGCAAATAAAATCTAAGTTACATTCATTATAACATATGCATTACTGACTCTCATTATTTTTCCTTCTGATTTTAAAATAAATTAACATAAAACATTTCTGTGTATCCTTTCAAGGTACACAGGCCCTGGGCATTGTGGTTACTGGGTGTAACTGGTAAGTCAGTCCTGCTTGGAGGAAATACACTGGACCCTATATTCTCAAAGAGTGTGATTTTATATGACAATCTTTTTTATTTTTAATTTTCTTGGTTGATGATACTTCCCAAGTTTTCTATAATAAACTTGGATAAGAAGTAATAACAAGGGGTCTGCAGGTGGCATGGTAGTTAAGATGCTAGACTCCCATGTGGCCGACCGTGCACAGTTCAAGTCCTGGACTTGGTGACTTGCTTTCTTACTTCCTCTCTTTCTCTCTCTTGTGAGTACACGTGCCCTATAGCAAATTTTAAAATAATAAATAATAACCATAAATAGAATTAAATAATGAATAATTCTAAAAAAAAAAAAAGAAGTAATAACACAAGCAAATAATGATAGAGGGAGGCTGCCAGTGGCACAGTGGTTAAGGGTGCTGGACTCCCACATGGTGGACCAAAGTTCGAGACCTGAACCTGGTGGCTTGCTTTCTCACTTTCCCTCTCTCTCTCTCTCTTGCTCTGTCCCTCTCTAGTCAAATTAAAATAAATAAATGAAGTTAAATAAAATAATTCTTTAAGAAAAAATTTGTGATAGTGGGTCTCCTAAGTGCTGGTATGTTTGAAGCATTTCCCATGCATTAAATCACCGATAAAGTAGTGCCGTTATGCCCAGTTCACAAAGGACCTGCCCATGGAGGATCTGAACCTGATGCTCCAGTTCCTCTCAGGCAACAGTGATGAGCTTGTTCCTGTGTCCGCCTAATGTGGAGTGCCTCCCCGGGCAGCTCACGCACCTCTGCAGCAGCGGCTCCAGCCAGCCCTCGTGGCACTCACAGTGACAGTCCAGGAAGGTCAGCACGTTGCCTTTTGCCACCGAAGCCCCAAGCAGTCGGGCACGCACCAGGCCTTCCCTCTTGTTGGCACGGATCAGGCGCACCTTGGGCAGGACTGACAGCTCATTGGCCAGGCGCTCCTTCAAGTGCTCTAGTGAGGCAAGCAGAGCAACAAGGGTCACCATGACACATTCCTGATGGAGCACCTTATCCTAAGCCAGGTCCTTCCAGATCCCCAAGAGAAAACAGACATGGACCTCCTTGGCTTTGCTACCTGGGACATCCTTACCTTACCCAAAACCAAAGGGAAGTACACTGAAGGCTAGGGGAGGCTGGGGTGGAGGAACTCCTGAGGCACTATGCACTGCCCATCAAAACACATGCAGTGAACATAGCTCAATGAAGTGAACATAGGTCAATGAAGTGAACATAGGTCAATGAAGTGAACATAGGTCAATGAAGTGACCATAGGTCAATGAAGTGAACATAGGTCAATGAAGCTGTCACAGTGGCCAGCTCTATGTAGCAGGGCAGTTCAGTGCTATGTAGAGGAAGCTGGATGCCACATGGCTGAAGCAGGGTTTATGAGTTTTCCCCCTGCAGCTTGGGGGAAAAAAAATCAGGCATGAGTGCATGTGCTCAGGATCCTAAACAGATGGAAAACTGAAGAAAATAATTTTTGTCTTGTCCTGAGCTACCAATATCTGAACAGAATTCTAACCTGTTTCCTGGCTTAAAGTTTTAAGCAAAGCTCTCTTAGCATTTCTTTGATTTTGAGGTATTCAAGTTAAAACTGCTTTTCCTGAAATTAAAAAGTATATTTAAAAAATACCTATTTAATGACCACAGTAAGCTATATAGCATCAGCTAGGTGCTACTTTATAGTATATCCATTCTACTCAGAGTTTCACGCCTAAAGTCAGACATGTATTCAAAGATATGTATGTATCAGCTGACCTTACTATTGAAAGTAGTTAGATCATTTAAGATATTTTGTGAATCAATAAAATGTGGGGAATAAAAAAAGAATGAAAAGTAACTGTAGACACCAGAGATAGTTTGGGAGGAGGGTGAGAAATGGCAGAGCGTAAAAAATAGGGGGGGGGGAATATATATATAAATATGTAACTAGAAATGGAAAATTATCGATGATAACATGTATGATTAAGCCACTATGCAGTATATTCTGGATGGGAAATCGCATTTTGTATGCTGTGATTATGCTCAGTGAATGAATGTAAAATTAATTAATTAAAAATTAAAATTTAAACAAAAAAAAGAAAGAAGAAAAAAGGCTCTGGCATGGACAAGCCCATTTAAAGATGACTTCACTCCCTTTCTCACTCCCTCCATCTCCTTTCCTCCCTTCCTCTCTCCCTCTCGTTTGTGCATACATGCATACTCTGGCACACATGCAAAAATAGAACTATTTTTAAAAAATTACATACCTTATAGCTTGATTTGTAATCATTTAAAAATAACACACAGGCCTAGCCACAGTGACACAAGTGGAAGGACACAGTTATAGGAGGCCACATGGGAGGCCCAGGTTTGCTACCCAGCCCAACCTAAACAGATGGTCCTGGCTAAATGGGAGACTGGTGCAGAAGAATCATGCAACATGATGAGACACTCTTAAAAAGAAAATTACAGGGGTTGGCAGGTGGTGTGGTGGTTAGGGCAGCTGGACTCCCACGTGGTTGACCGAGGTTCAAATCCCAGACCTGGTGGCTCGCTTTCTCAGTTTTCTCTCTCTCTCTCTCTGTCTCTCTCTGGTCAACTTTTTAAAAAATAAAATAAAATAGTGACAATAAATAAAATTAAATTAAAAATTTTAAAAAGTAATTATTAAGGGGCTGGTAGGTGGTGTGGTAGTTAAGGGCGCTGGACTCCCACATGGCCAGCCATGGTTCACATCCCCGACCTAGGAGCTTGCTTTGTTACTTTCCCTGCCTCTCTCTGTGTGTTTCTCTGTCTCTGTCTCTCTCTCTCGACAAATTAAAATTAATAGTAATGGGACCAGCAAATGGCATAATGCTTATATCACTGGACTCCCACATGGCCAGCCATGGTTCACATCCCCGACCTAGGAGCTTGCTTTGTTACTTTCCCTGCCTCTCTCTGTGTGTTTCTCTGTCTCTGTCTCTCTCTCTCGACAAATTAAAATTAATAGTAATGGGACCAGCAAATGGCATAATGCTTATATCACTGGACTCCCACATGGCTGACCACCGTTCAAGTCCTGGACTAAGAGGCTTGAAACTCAGGCCGGGTGTATGTGCATGAGTACCCAAAATCCAGAGAAGAGAATGGAGGAGAAGAGTGCGTGGCATAGCCATCCCCTCTGAGGGTTGAGTTCTTGCTTTCTATTTCTCTGTCTCTCTAGTGAACACACACATCCTATAGCAAAAATCTCTCCAAAATAATAATACTAATAGTAGTAAAATAAATTATTCTCTTTTAAAAAAAGGACATTACATCTCTTTCTCGCTCTTTCCCATAAATTAATTAAAATACACATGGAACCCAACCACGGTTTTTATAAACATATTAATTATTATGGGGACCCAGCAGGTGGCATGGTGGTTGGGGCACTGGACTCCCACATAGCTAAGCATGATTCAAGTCCCAGACCTGGCAGTTTGCTTTCTCTCTCCCTCTCCCTCTCCCTCTCTCTCTCTCTCTCTGGTGGGCACATATGCCCTGTAGCAAATTAAAATAGCAATAATAATAATAAATAAAATTAAATTAGTAGTTCTTTTTTAAAAAAAGACACAATTATGGTAGAAGAAATTGTCTTGGGAGAATTTTACAGTTCATGTGGTAGTGGTAATAACAGTGATCATGGCTGCCACCATTAAGGAGGGCCTACTGTGCCGGGTACTGTTTAGATGACTTACAGACAGCGCATCTGATCCCATCATGACCCTCCGAGGTAAGACTAGTGTTCTCCCTACTTCACTGATGAGGGCATTGGGACCAGAGAGACTAAGGAACTGCTTTTTTGAAAAAATTATTTTATTGGGACCAGCAGATGGTGTAATGGTTACGCTGCTGGACTCCCATGTAGTCAACCATGGTTTGAGTCCTGGACCCAGAGGCTTAAAACTCGGACCAGAAACGTGTGTGTGCATGCCCAGGATCCCGAGAAGAGAATGGAGGAGAAAGGATTGCAGTTCGGCCATCCCTACTGGGGGATATTTCTAACTTTCTAGCTCTCTATCTTTGGCAAGTACACAAGCCTTATAGCAAAAATCTCTCTAAAAAAAAAATAAAATAAAGCCATCATCTTTAAACCCTTCAAGAACTTAAGCTTATTTAATAAAGACCCTAATACTTCTAAAACGTTTTCATCAAACTCAAGAGCTCCCTGGTTTACTGTAGTTTTCTACAGATAACTCTTATTAGGAGTGGGTAGCACTTTCACCCACCACACCCCCCGCCAGCCCCAAGGCTAAGGAACTTGCCTAAGGTCAGAGAGCAAGTAAGTTGAGCCATGATTTGAACCTAGGGAATCTGACTCCAGACTCTATTGGCTTACCACTGCCTTCCAGAGTTTTCTTCTGCATTTTCTCATCTTTATTAAGCAAAGCTTTTCAGGAGGACATGTTTATCCTATTTTGTAGAAAAGGAAATGAGCCGAAAGGTCACGCCCATAGTTAGCAGTGGCCCCCAGGCCTCCTGACTCCAAACAAACTCTGAGACTGGAGGCTGGTTCAACCCTTGGTGGGCCAGGTGGGGAGCTGGTGGGAACCTGCTTGGGCAAAATTAAAAAAAAAAAAAAAGAAAAAAGGAGAGACTTTCTTCACATCAATATGAACTTTGGCTCAGCCATCAGTGAAGAAGAAAATTTTGTGCAGTGTTCTTCATAGTCTATAAAAGGGTTTCTCTAAATATCCTCCATACTTAAAAATAATGTTGATGGGCCCAGCCTTGGTGGTGCACAGAAAGTATCACACTTGGGAGGCTGGAAGCCTCATGGGAAGCCCAGGTTTGGTTCCCAGGCCAACCTGAACATGCTGGAAACAGCTGTAAGCACCTGCAATCCTAGCTAATTAGGAGACTGGGGTGGGAGGGAGGACACAGCGAGACTCTGCTCTGTATAAAATACCTAGCTCTCTATTTTTCTTTCTCTATCCCCTCCTTCTCTCTCTCTCATAAAAGGAAAAAAATAAATAAATAAATAACATTAATTGATTATTTTTTTAAAAAAATCTAACTATAACTGCAAATGAATTGATGGTAGGAACAAGAGAGGAGACTTTGCAAACGAAGCTATAATTAGCAGCAGTGCCTAGCAAACGCACATGAGAGTGCTCGTGTAGTTTTCCTGGACTCATGATGGATTTTGTCGGCGTTAATTTCATGTCTGCCTAAACTGTCTCATTGCACCTGGAAAGGGCTGACACCCCTTCATCGAGTTCATACTGACACTGCAGAAAGGGCAGAAGGAGACAAGGAAGAACTTCCGAGTTTATTACAGGTTACTGGGCACCTCCTTGCCCCTTTCAAGTCACCACAAAGGTACGGGGGGAAGCGTGGCTCACTTTGTCTCACATTTATGCAGACTGAGCTGTGTCAGAAACAATTAATTTCTGCTGCTGTAGAGCTGTTTAATCCTATAAAGATAAAATAAACAATATTTGCTGCTATATTTGCTTTTGGATTAATATATATATGGAATGATGGGATTTTTTTTTTCACTTTACAATTTTTAAAATACTTCCTAAAATAGAAGTTGGCATTTAACCAGAGCTTACAATATGCCAGGCACCAACCTAGCACATTACCCTCCTTATCTCATTTATTCCTCACAATAGCCTACAAGGTAGGACCTATTATTATTTCCATTTCATAGGCGCTGAAGCCAGGTTGAACTGGTTATGGTCATTGTTCAAAGTTGTACAGTCACTAGGTGTTGAAGCAGGGATTCAAACCATGCAGTATGATCCAGAACCAGTGTCTACACAGACAGGAGTTAAAGCAACCCTGGGGGAAAGGATGAAAGGAAATGTAGATGAGCACCTTCCCTGTGCTGGCTGCTACGTAAGGTTCTGTCTGGTACATGATCTCATTTATTCTTCTCCACACTCTCTGAGATAGGTGTGAATAAACTCATCCAGGTGAGAAACTGAGGCTCAGGCAGGACAAGTGACTCATCCAGTGTGCCATGACCAGACCGTGGTATACCTCACTTCAGCCCCAGGTGCCCTGACCCCAGACCTTGAGGCCTACTAAGTTGTACTCAGCATTAAACTCTAGCCTGGGTTCCATGCTGTCATGGAGACTGCTGCTGGCCCCCTAATGCCTTCTCCTCATGATTTTTAGCTGAGCACATGGCCTCCAGGATAAGGCTACATGTCCCAGCTTCTCTTGCAGCTATGTGTG
Organism: Tupaia belangeri chinensis; assembly: GCF_000334495.1. Lineage (NCBI taxonomy): Eukaryota > Metazoa > Chordata > Mammalia > Scandentia > Tupaiidae > Tupaia > Tupaia belangeri. Next base: position 68,212 of record NW_006198387.1, on the reverse strand, counting down.
GCCAGGCAACCCCGAGTTGCTCAGTGGCATGTGAGATCAACTTCCAGAGTGCCGTTAAAGAAAAAGAGTATGGCTCCCCTTCCCCTTCAAACCCTCCTAGCTGACCAGAGTGAGCAGAAGGTGAAACACAAGCCTGGACCACTCAGACTAAGGCAGCACAACATCCCCAAGAGGTGGAAGCATGGCGTCAGCCCCAAACAGCTATTACAGCCGACTTGTGATGACTGAGATCCACTCCTATCTTGTGTGAATCACTGTAATTTTGAGTCTCTGTGAGAACCCAATGCACTCACCAATAAGAACACACATTGCCAGCTTTGAAGTCAGACAGAGCAGGCACGGGACCTGCAAGAGCAGATGCCCAACAAGCAAGAGGTATAACTGAGTGGGTGGCCCAGAGATGGCAACTTGGTGGAAAAAGGCTTTTGCTGCTAAGCCTGCTGTCTGCCTATTGTCACAGCCTTGACATTTTCCTGTTCTTTCCACTGCCAAAGAGTCACCAGCTCCTGCTATTCCATTTACACTGCTAGAGAGAGCCAAGCCAGGGCTCTTACTGCACATGGGCACCTAGAAACCCCTCCTTCCCTGCCAGCTTCCATCCTCATCCAGGTCCACCCCTACCATCAGATGACTGAGTTCTTTAGACTGACATCCAGGCCCACCCCTACCATCAGATGACTGAATTCTTTAGACTAAACCAGACCTTCCTGTCCTGATCAAGCCCTCTGATGACTCCTCACCAGGCTCACAATTAAGCTAGGCCTGCCCACCCTGCAGCCTCCTTTCCCCCGTCCCTCCTCACTCACCGCTGATGGCCAGTTCTGGAGACTGCCTGCTTATTCCTGCTTCTAGCCCTGTTTCTGGGCCTGGGCTCCTCACTCAGCTCTTCGCAGGTACAGAAGGATGCAGAAGGAAGCCCCTCCTTCCTGGGTCTATTCCACCTTTCATGTATCACACTCTCAATGCCCAGACGCTGCCACAGAGGACAGGCACTTCCAAGATCCCTTGGCAGGGGCTTACCTCTGTCGCTGTAGTCATCTACGAGGATAACTTCCTCTAACAGGATGTCCGGGGATGTCTCTAGGACACTGTAAACCGTCCGGAGGAGAGTGGACCAGGCTTCATTATAAAATGCTATGACAACAGATGTCTTGGGCAAATTATAATAGTCATATTTCTTCTCTTTGCACCTGCAAACATAATGCAAATTTAGAAACCAGGGGCCCAGTCAGGGTGCTGAGAATGGAGCAATGAGGGGGACATGGGTCATGTCTCAAGGCCTCCCCCTGGGGAATGGCAAATACTCTCCTGGAGGTCTCTCCATGCCCTCTGCAAGCCACAGGAGGCCCAGCAGATCCTAAGAAAGGTTCCAGGCCAGCCAGTGGTGTGGAAGTTGAGGCGCTGGATCCCACACAGCCAATTGTGCTGTATGAATCCCAGATCCAGAAGCTTGAGCAACAGTTACCTGTGGTTAGCAGGTGCACCCAAAATCCCTAAAGGGGGAGGGGAGATGGAGAAGGAGGTATTGCACGTGATCATTCCCCCAGGGGGTGCTTTCTTGTTCTTTCCACCCCCTTTCTCTTTCTCCAGCAAAGATACACACTTTCTGGTGAATTAAAAAGACAAACAAAAAAGAGAGAGGTTCTAACCATGACACCCAACAAGGTTTTACCTTGAGGACTATTTCTAAGCCCCAAAGTGATTTTCAGATATGAGCAAACTGGGTAGAATCAGAGGGTCTGCCACTGCTCCCTCCCAGATAGCTCTCCTGTCCATCCACTCCATTCCGACCTCACTGCCAGGCATTCGCTCAGACCGGTCCCTCTGTCTTAACATCCTCTTCTCCCTTCCCTACTTTGCAAACTTCCTTGTGCTCTTTCAAGAGCAGCTCAGCCCTCTCCTCTGGGAACCCTCCAGGGCCACCTGACTCCCACAGCGGCTGGCTCCTCAACACTCCTACAGCACCCAGCCGACTTCCACACTGACGTGTGCCATTCACAGTATTCCAGTGCCTCCTGGGCCACCGTGCCTCTCCTCAGCTTCTCCCAGCACCAGTCAAGTCCGCCTGACAAAGGCGCTGAGCTCATGAACCAGAATTGGGGCTGGAATCTATGAACACTTCAGGAAGGACTCTGAGAAGATGTTGCCTACCTCCCCAGGATCCACGCCATTCC
>NW_006198387.1:54096-65902 GCF_000334495.1 Tupaia belangeri chinensis | reverse complement strand
CCAGGGTTGGGGTTGGGTGGGGGAGGGCAGAGCCTGCCCAACTCCAGGGGTGGGCCTGACTGGCAGAGATAGGAACAATAAACTATCTCCTCGTTTAGTAGCGTTTGTTTTCATTTTGTACTGAAGGTTGCCTGCTGGCAAAGAATTCTATCCTGAGGGATCGATGACAAACTCCCAGTGTCACAGGACTTGCCTAGAAACTATCAGCAAGAAGTGGCTGATGACAAGATGGAGGAGGAACAGAAACCTAAGAGGGACACCACAAGGACTAGAGTGCGAATGCTGGGGGCTGGCCAAAGGTTGGACTAACAGATCAGCTAGATATCTGAGATGGGGATAAAATGCTCAAGACCAGCCAGGCCACCTGGGCAGCTAGGGCCAGGCCTCACCTGACATGCTGAATGACAGAGCAAAGAAGACAGGAGAGGAGACAGAGAACTTCAAAGAAGGGGGGTGACACTAACACCTATGGACCATCTAGTGCTGTGCCAGTGGGCCCATATTAGTCGGCTATTAAATATCTTCTGATCACCTCCTATGGGCCAGGTAGATATGAACAGATTCATGTAAGAGTCTCTGAGAGGGGATGGCTCTTCTTGGTGACCTTAATAGTCACCTTCTCAGTCATCCTTACTGCATCTGGAGCTCCAAGCACTCAAAGCAAAGTCAGAAGAGACAGTACGTGACTTCTAAGACCAGGTCATCCAATATCAAGGTTTCCTCTTTGTTCCCTCAATGGAATGTATCATTCTTCCTGGGAAAACACAGCTGCCATATTGTGTGGCTACTCAAGCAGTACTAAGGAGGAGTCTACATGGTAAGGAACTGAAGCTTCCTGTCAATAGGCAATTCAAATTTTCCAGTCATGTGAATGAGCTGTCATGGAAGCAGAACTGCTAGCCTAATCAATCCTTCAGATGATGAAAAAAATCAGGCAACAATTTGGCTATGATTTTATAAATAACCCCATGACAGAGCTACCCTGCTAGGGTAGTCCCAAATTTCTGGCCTACAGAAAATACATGAAATAATAAATGTTTAGTGTTATTTTAAACCATTAAGTTGTATGGTAATATATAAATAAATCACAATAATAAATCACAAGGAAACTATCAGGCAGACCCAAACTGAGAGACATTTAATAAGCTAATTGCCCATATCCTTTAAAAATGTCAGCATTGTTTGACAAAGGATAAAAAAGTCATTCCAGACTGAAGGAGACTAAAGAGACATGACAGCTAAATGTCACACTTAATTCTCACTTGGGTACCAGATCAGGAAGAAAAGAAGTTACTAGAGAAATCCAGGATTGTACACATTTCCTGACTTTGATAATGGCATCGTGATATCTTGGAAGAATATCCTTGGTCTTGGAAGATACATACTGAAATAATGACAGGTAAAGGCTAGTTATCCTGTAACTCTCAAATGTGTATATTATTGTAGGCATAAAAAGGCAAATTAAGTGGGCAAAATAACAAGAGGATCCAGGTAGAGGATTTATAGAAGTTCACTGTACTATTTTTGCAGATTTTCTCCAGGTTTGAATTTTTCAAAATTTAAAGTCGAATACAAAAACATGGGGGAAAAAATGTCATGTTCCAAGGGTATATCCCAACACCAAGTCGACTCTGATTTATAGACATGTAGCCCCATCTCAGTGGCCTTTACAAAGGTCCTCTCCAATCTCATTTACTTTTACCAAAGCAGACCCTTTCCTCTGAATACGTAAGTTACTACAAATGGGAAATATGGGTGTGTATGTATGGGAATGTACCTAAGAGTGTCTGATTACTAGGCTGGGGTACCAGACTAAAAGGCAGTATGGTGTAGAGTTGTAGCCCATGAGAAGCCTCAGAAAGAATTAATTGCTAGGTCAACAGGTGGTGTAGAGGTTGAGACACTGGATCCTACATGGCCAGTTCTAAGATTCAAGTCTAGACCTGCCAGCTGGAAAGACATACTGGTACATGTGTGGGGATGCCCAAGATCCTGAGAGGAGAATGAAGAAGGAATTGCCCCAAGGCCATGGCAGAGGTGGGGATTTCTCATTTTCTCTCTCTCTCTCTCTCTCTCCATCTCTCTCCAGCAAGCACATGTGCAAAAATCTGAAATAATAATAAATTACATATTTTTTAAAAAGAAATTAATTGCTGGAGTCAGCAGGTGGCATAGTGGTTAAGATGCTAGACTCCTACATGGATGACTGTGGCCCAAGTCCTGGGCCTGGTGGCTTGCTTTCTCTTTCTCTCTTTGGTGAGCACATGTACCCTATAACAAATTTTAAAATAATAAGTAAAATAATTTTTAAAAAGAATTATTAGGTCATCAAGAAAGTCAAGACACATTTTTGCATGGAAATAACATGCCATGACTTTTCCAACAATCCAATAATTGCTCATACTACATGGAAAAAAAGGTGCTTCTGTGAAATCTTCAAAAAAAAAAAAAAATAAATAAGGAAAAGAAAAAATTAACTTAATTTAAAAAGAGGGCCAGCATGTAGTGCAGAGGTCGAGGGAGCTGGATCCCACATGGCCAACGGTGTGGGTCAAGCCCCAGATCCAGAGCAACTTAAAAATCAAGCTGAGCCTACATGCATGCACGTCCAAAATCCCAAGGAGAATGGAGAAGGTTCTGCGGTGCAGCTATCCCCTCTGAAGGGTAATTTCTCACTTCCCCTCTCCCTCTCTGTCTCTCCCTCTGTCTCTGGCAAGTACATGTGTCTACAGCAAAAACTAATTAAAAAAACAAAAAAGGATACAGCTAAAACATAATTTTGGACATGCATATGTTCCAAGAGACACAGTGAAAATAAGGATAGCAAAGTAAAGCTCAGTGTTTGGTATTTGGACACATCCTTTGCAATATAAAAAGCTGTCCTTCAGTCTGAAACTGCATGCTCATTGTTTGAATTAAAATGTATTTCTTCTCTGTTTGAACAAACCGAGTTAGAGCCACATGTCAGCTCCTCTTCTGCTTTTCTGTTTATGTGTTTTCACTGTGGAAATCAAACGCTTAAGGCCAGAGTTCTAGAATATGTAAGTGGGCTTTTCATTTGTGTCACCTAAATCATAAGAAAGTTAGGTGCCAGAGCTTCAAAATGGTCCTCTTCTCTTTGATCTCACAGTGACACATCTAAGAATTTCTCTCTGAAGAAGACTTATTGTAAATTTTCTTTGTAACATGATTTATAATGGCAAAAAGCTGTAAACAATGTCAATGTCAAACAAGAAAGAAATATGGTATACAGCTACACAGTGAGGTGCTACATGGCCTTTGAAATATTCAGGGAATATCTGATGATAAAAGAGAATGGTCTCACAATAATATTAAATTTTTAAAAAGCAGGATACTTGGGCTAGACCACTGTGCAGTAGTAGAATGTGATGCTCTGCAAGGCTGACTCACATGCGAGGGTTCCATGTTCACATCTGGAGACCCCCCTGAGCCTGCCAGGCATGCGTGCCCACGATCAGGGCCTCAGGACCCTGTTAGGGGTGCTGTCTCTGTCTTTGCTCATGGAAGACATAAATAAGCTTAAAATAAAGCAGGGTGCAAAGTCATAAAAAGCCAATTGTATAAACAACTGTGTAGGTGCATGTATTCACATATAAACAATAAACAACAGAGAGAAATATGCCCAAAATGTCATCAATGGTGCTCTCTGATAAGTGGTATGATTACTGACTCTTATTTAATATTTTTATACTTTTCTGTATTCTAAATGATTCTACAATGAATGGCATAATTTTTTTTTTTTTTTTCAGACAGGGTCTCACCATGTTACCCACACTGGCCATTACTGACTCTTATTTAATATTTTTATACTTTTCTGTATTCTAAATGATTCTACAATGAATGGCATAATATTTTTTTTTCAGACAGGGTCTCACCACGTTACCCACACTGGCCAGGAGCTCGCATTCATCCATTAATAGCACCTAAAATTCTTGAAAGTGGATGGGGCGCTGGACTCCCACATGGCAAACGGTGGTTTGAGTCCTAGTCCTAATGGCTTGTTTTCTCACTTTCTCTCTCTCTCTCTGTCTCTCTCTCTCTTTCTCTCTTACTTTTCCTTTCTCTGTATCTCTCTGCAGTGAGCACGTGTGTCTTATAACAAATGTAAAATAACAACAATAATAAATCAAATATTATTTTACAACATTTCTTTTAAAAAAATCTTTTAGCACACACTGGCACCGCTGTTCAGCAGTGCAGGCTGAGGCCACATGGGAGGCCCAGTTCAATTCCTGGCCCACCCTAAAGGGCTCAGCCACTAAGGAAGATCAGGAGCTTGTGGCTAACAGCAGCGACACAGCCAGACCTTGTCTGAAAGAGACAGGCATAGCGACTCACATCTGTGGTCCCAGCTACTCTGGAGGCTGAGGCAAGAAAATTGTGACATAGTGAGACCACGTCCAAAGAAAATACTAATCCAGATACTAAAATGATCGAATGCATATATTATATAAGTATATAATAAATAAAAGATGGCCTCAAATAAATAACAAAGACAAGAATGATAGGGCAGAATTGACTCACTGCAGACACCTCACAGCAATGGCACCAACCAGGGACAATGGAACAATGTCTTCAAATGCCAAACATCAACCTAGCATCACACACCTAGCAAAACGATCTTTCCAGAACAAGAGCAAAATAAAAACATTCTAAGATAAGTAAAACTGACAGTTTACAACAGTACACCTCTCTGAGCAAATAATAATGATGTATTTCAGGAAGAAGGCAAAGAAACCCAAAGATCTCTGAGTCAGGGAAGAATGGTAAGTACAAAAATGGTAAATGTGAAGACAATGCAACAGAAATACTGCATTTTGAAAGTGTCTACCTAATTTGTTTAAACACTAAGACAAAATTAAAATACTGAAACATAATGGCATACAAACTGGGGTGAGGGTGGTGATCAGTGCTAAAGCATTCAAAGGTCTAGTTATCGATTAACTTTAGACTACACTGAGTTAAATGTGTACTTTAAAACTCACTGCCAAATATTAGAAATAGATAATGTAACTGCTAAACTAGTAAGGAAAAATGGAATGAGGAAGGAGGAAAAAAGGACCTTTATCAACTTAGAAAGCAGCAGGAGGTGCTGGACTCCCACAAGGCTGAGTGCTGTTCGAGTCCAGACCTGGTGGCTTGAAAATCATACTAGGCACAAGTGCATGCATGCCCAATGTCCCAGGAGAAGAAGGGATTGCAGCATGGCCATCCCCCCCAAGGGTATGACTTCTCACTTTCCCTCTGTCTCTGTCTCTCTTCAGAGAGTGCACATGCCTTATAGATAAAACCTTTAAAAAAAGAAAAGAAAGGGACCAGCAGTTAGTGTAATGGCTATGTCGCTGGACTCCCATGTACTCAACTGCGGTTTGCGTCCCAGACCCGGTGGCTTAAAACTCATGCCGGGTGCATGTGCGTGCATGCCCAAGAGCCCAAAAGAAGAATGGAGGAGAAGAGATTGCGGCATGGCCATCCAGCCTAGGAGGTGATTTCTCGCTTTCTGTCTCTCTCTGTCTGTCTGGCGAGTGCACTCACCCTATAGCAAAAACCTCTCAAAAAAAAAAAAAAAAAGAAAGAAAAGAAAAGAAGAAGAAAAACAGTGGGAAAATGAGAGAAAAACACATTAAGAAGCATAACACATACAAAGCAAATAATAAAGGCCAGTCCCATAGCCCAGTGGTTAAGGGAGTCAGATCCCACATGGCCGAACACAGTTTGAATCCCAAACCCAGGGACTTGAGAAATACACCAGGAGCATGTGGATGCATGCCCATAATCTCAATAGATAGAGAAATGGGAGAGAAGGGATCATGTTGAGACCACATCCCATTGGGGGGTGCTCCCTCTCTCTCCCTGTCTCTGTCTCTCAGTGGTGAGCATGCATGTACCCTGGCAATTTTTTTCAATGCATATAATAAGATGGCAAATCCAAAAGTTATCAGTGAGTATAACAAGTACATATAAATGAACATAACCATCAAATTAAAAGTCAGAGGTTATCAGTCTCGACTTTTTTCATTTTTTTAATGAAAACACAAAATCAAGCCAACGTGTTATTCAGAGACACACCTAAAACATGAGGACACAGAATGAGTGGGGAAAAAAAGGATGGAAAAGGCACCATAAAACGACTAACCAGCCCGACCTGGTGGCAGTCTGAAGCATACAGGACCACAGTGTTTAGAAGGCCCCTGGTCGACTGTGGGTTCGGATCCCAAGGCCAGCCTGAAAACACACTGTATGTACTGAAGATCTTGAGGAGTTAGAGGGCTAGGAAAAGGAGATCACCACGTGATGAGACCTTCTCAAGGGTGATTCTCTCTTTTACACACATGAACACACGCATGAACACACTCTCTACCATGAAAGAAATAATTATCCAAAACGGAACGTGTTTTGAAGATGTGCGATCCTGACTCAAAGAGCGCCACTCTGATGACAGGATGGGTGTCACAAGAATAAATAAAATGAAATAGCCTGCAGTTTACACCCGTGTTGGTGAAGCAAAAGAAACCTCCATCTAATGTTCACACCCTGTGCGATGCTTTTCCAAAGACAATGTTTTGAGATATTTCTTACAAATTTCTTGGTAAAAAGAGAAATCCTAACCAACTCCCTACAGTCAATCCCAGCAAGACACATGAGCTTTTGCTAAATTACCTATTAAGAGGGAGTATGAGACTCTTTGCCATCCCAGCACCTAAACTCTGATCCCTGAACTCAGACACACATCTGCAATTACAGCATTAATAAGCTGTCGAGAAATGCCAACGCCTGTATGTTAATCATACGCCTTCCCAACTGGCAGTTCACACTTCCTCTGCCTGAACAGAAAACAGCTGGCATCTGCGATGTGGCACCCCCATAGGTGCACCCAGGAAAGGCACAGCCGAGAGCACTGTCACTCTGCTTTATGTCTCCTGAAATAGATCAGGATACAAATGACAGTGACTTTACAGTGATTACCTCAAGTCCTCTCTAGTATATGAAAACTAAAACTTTTTGCCAATTTTGGTAAATGAATCACGTCTCAACTGACTGGGAAGTCATCACTAATTTCAACCACACTTGACATGTTATTAATTCCTTACTTGGTCGAATTCTGGTATTCTCACACACCCTTAAAAGCACTCACCCTAAATCTTCTGAGTCAGAAACCCATAGGCTCTAGGTCAGTTGGTTTCAAGTGTGTTTGCCCATGAGACTCAGTCTAGGTTCTACCCATAGAAATTCTTAATTCAGGCCCAGTGTAGGCGGTGGGGCACGGCTGCAGAATACTGGAAGGCCCAGGCTTCTGATTCCAGGTTGATCTGAACAGGCCATGTGCTCCAAGATCCTGGCTGGCCAAAAGACTATAGAAGGGGTTATGGCATGAAAGATCCCATCGGGGATTTTTCTCTCTCTAATAAAAAAGGAAGGAAGGAATTCTGATTTAATTGTTCCGGAGAAGGCCCTCGGCGTCAATATTTTTAAAAAGGTTCCCTACGGCTCCAGGCCCAGCTATCTGGCTCTCCACTTTGGATTGTTACCATCCCAGAATGGAAGTTCCCCTCCTTGGATCGAATGATAGGGTATTTGTGCAAGTGTTACAAAACCTGCACTTACTATTCTGCCTCGCAAGGACTCCTTGTCATCATCATTTTCCTTCTGGATTCAGCTCTGTAGCTAACAGAAATACAGCTATGCTCTAATCCACTGACATGTGAATGATTAGATTTACAGAGGAGTCAGGGTCTACACTGGCTCTCACAAAATTAAGAGCCAAAACTCCTAAATATCTCTTTATTGGTCTGGCCCTGTCCAAAGGGACAGACACAGTACCAAGCCTGGTAGACACCAGAAACAGCTGCACCTAATGACTCCCTGGTCGTTCCCAACTCCTTATCTATGAGAATAGTCTGTGCACCGCAGTGCAAAGAGTTCCATTAAAAACATGGCGTGGGGCCAGCAGGTGGTACGGTGGTTAAGGTGCTGGACTCCCATATGGACGACTTTGGTATAAGTCTCAGACCTAGTGGCTTGAAACTCACGTTGGGCACAAGGGTGTGCATGCTGAAAATCCCAAGGAGAATGAAGGAGGAGCTGTGACATGGCCATCCCCCTCCCTGGGGGGGGGGGAGGCGGGGGTGATTTCTCACTTCTTTCTCTCTTTGTGTCTCTGTGTTCTCTCCAGAGAGCACACACACACACACACACACACACACACACACACACAAACACCTGGGGTGGCAGGAGCATACAGTGACACATTGGTAAAATGTGACACTCTGGGAGGCAGACCCACATGGGACAGTTTCCAGTTTACATCAGGAGACTTCTCTGAGCACCTTAGACACACTGGTACCCATAATCTGGGCTGGCTGGGGGTGGGTTGCAGTGTAGAGCCAGGGGTGCTATATCTCTGTCTCTGTCTCTCTCATGGAATACATAAATAGGCTTTTTAGAAAGTGGGGGAGGGAGGCAGAGCCAGATGGTGGTGCAACAATAAAATGTAACGTTTTTCAAAACAGGTCCATAAGGAAAGGTTCCAGGGTCACACCTAGAGAGCTCCCTAAATACACCAGGCCCAGGGACCAGCAGTTAGCATAATGCCTATGTCGCTGGACTCCCATGTAGTCGACTACGGTTCGAGTCCTGGACCTGGTGGCTTAAAACTCACGCCGGATGTATGTGTGTGTGTGCCCAAGATCCCAAGAGGAGAATGGAAGAGAAGGGATTGCGGCATGACCATCCCCCCCGGGGTGTGATTTCTCACTTTCTGTCTCTCTGTCTCTGTCTGTCTGGCGAGCTCACGCACCCTACAGCAACCCCCCCCCAAAAAAAAAAGAAAAAAGAAAAAAAAATATGCCAGGCCCACATCACACAACCAGGCCCACATCACACAACCAGGCCCACATCACACATGCTCACAATGTGAGCTGGCTGAGGCTGGGGTGGATCATGGCATGAAGACCCTGTTGGAAGTGCTGCCTCTCTGTTTCACTCACAGAAGAAATAAACTAAATTTAATTAAAAAAAAAAAAAAAGTATGTGGGCCTACCATGCTTAACTATGTTCTCATCCATACACCTATAAGTATAATTTTCTTCTCTTAAAGAATTATTTAATTAATTAATTATTATAATTTTTAATTTGCTATAGGGCACGTGCATTCACTAGAGAGAGGGGAAAAAGAGAGAGAGAAAGCAAGCTACCAGGTCCAGGACTAGAACCACAGCTGGTCATGGGGGAATCTGGCACCTTAACCACCATGCCACCTGCTGGCCCAAAAACTATTTCTATAGGTAGAAAGGTCTAGAAGGATACACAGCAAAATGTTAACAATGGTTTTTTGGGTAGTAGGTTTAATGCTTTTTTTTTTCTTTTTTGCTTCTCTATATATCCTAAAATTGCTAGAGTGAACTTGCATTACTGTTTTTATAATTAAAATAAGCAGATAAATCAGTCTCCATTCAAAATGGGAGGAATGGATAAAAGATCTAGACCTTCAGCCAGCTCTGCCCCAGATCTTTGTCCTGCCTGGTTAGACTGGATGCTCCCTCAGGGCCCTCCCTCCTGGGCATTCCAGAATCCTGCCAGCCCCTCTGTGTATTCATTAGACTCTCAGGGGACCCCACTTCTGTACTGTGAACCCATAATCTGTCATTCCTGGTTCTCAGACCAGTTCACTCCTGTAAGAACTAAAATAGAAGTGAGACTCCACACAAAGCCCTGACTCTACTGATGACACTAAAGTTACTCCTCAAAGTCTGGCCCAGCTGAGACCCAGCCGCTTCCAGATCACCTTCCTCTCAGGCTGGGCAAGAATAACCCACAGGCCTTGCTTTAAGAATTAGAGACAAGAGGCATTCAGACTCCTTATCATGCTGGGTGTGGATTAACTTCCCAGGGTCAATGCAACAGCAAAATCTATAAGCAAATCCTGATAGGACACAGGGCAGCTGTGTCACCATGGAGACAGGATACTATAAGCCCCACAGGTCAACCACAACATTTCAAAGAGACATTCACAATCTCTGACAATAAAGGAAGTTGGATCTGGAAAAGAAAAACTCTATGACCAATCCCTGAATGACTCGCAAAAGCAACCCCCCGGGTATATTCTTGGCAACAAGGAAAGAAGGAAAGAAGGAAAAACTAATAAGAACTGAGTACACACTGCGCTCACAGGTGTTTGGATTTTTTTTTTTAATTTCTAGGTTGTGTTCTTTCTGTTCCCTTTTTGTGAGTTTCCTATTTTGCAGAAGAAGAAACTGAGGCTCAGAGTTGCTAAGTCGCTTACCAGAGATTACAGAGCTGAGGAGCAAAAGGGTGGAGATTGTCTCTTACAGGAGCTGGGTTTGAAGCCTAAGTCTGACATGAAAACTTCCCTTAAACCTTGCCTCAGTGCACAAGCAACCATGGAGTTTCAAGCAGCTAAACATGCATGAAGTCATTTGGCTGTGGAATGGGGGAACCACTCCATCCCAATGAGGTTTACTCGAAAAGATTAACGGTGAAAAATACTTCAGGCAGAACCATGAGGCTAGGCAGGAGTAGGTCCCTGAGAAACAGGAGGACAGTTACCTCCAAGTTTATCCAAACTATGCAGCAAAGGTGGGGCTTTGTTTCAGCATGCATGGTCCCTCTGGATTCCAAGAGCAAGTCCCTAAGGTCAGCATGTACCAAGGGATCCAGGAAGGTCACAGTCTCCAGAGGCTAGTTCCGCCACCTTCCAGCTGTGTGATGGAGTGAGTCACTCACGCTCTTTCACCCTAACTGCACACCTGTATAGCACGAACGGCATGGAGGGAAGGGCAGCAGGTGCCTGGTGCATGCAGCAGGCTGCCCCACCGTTTCCAACTAGGACCCCTTCTCTGGCCCTCAAAGTCTGCAAGGAGGGGGCTCAAGAGGGGACCTGGCAGCAGCCCTTCCTCCAGCTAGTCACCTATGCGGGAGGGGGCAGGGACAAAACCCCCATGCTCCAACAGGAACCAGGCCTACGCACACACTGGCTCGGAGCCTGCACCACCACCCACCGGAGTGAGCTGTGCTGGAGCGGGGCTGGATCTTAGCCAGAAGGAGCCTTCTCACCACCGCTCCTTCCTGCCTTCCTCCACCCAAAGCTCCAGAATCAACTCCCAGACCGAGAGGAAGGAGGCTTTCTGGCTCTGACGTGGTCTTCCAGTCAGCTACCCCACCTCACCTGCCGGCGCTCCCTCCCATCGGCTCCTTCCCCAGGCCTGGGCACAGAGATGAGCGAAACCTACCCCTGCCCCCGGAGTCCTCAGCTGGCGGAGCTCCGAGACAGCAGCAGAACCGGGCTGTCCTGGGGTGCTGTGGGGGCCAGAAGGACACCCAAAGGGGGTCTCGCCTTAAACCTTAAACCTGTCTGCTTAGCACCCGCATTTTTCAGGACAGAATGACAACTTCTCAAGGGCAAGCTAAGAAATCATTTAGTATGAGAATCATCCATTTCTGAGATTTTTCTATTTTCATTTTTTTTAACTTTCTAGCTTCCGACCCACTGTATGAACCCTTCCACTTCCTTCTTCCGAGAAACATCCTCTTAAGAGGCGCGATTCCCCTGTATCCAGCGACTCCAGTTTCAACCCGCCACTTGTGGGATGGAGAAACTGAGGCAGGCTCCGAGCGCAGGGCTCCTCCCGCCACCTGCGGACTCACAGCGGGTTCCAGCGCTCGGGCAGGCGGCGGTGCAGCGAGATGCGGTCGCTGAGGTAGATGTTGATCTGGTGCAGCCGCACGCTCTCTTCCTGCAGCCTCAGCTCCTCGCCCTGCAGCTGCA
>NW_006198387.1:34512-53812 GCF_000334495.1 Tupaia belangeri chinensis | reverse complement strand
GCCGCCCCCTCCCCGCCCTGCCGGCCCGCAGCCGCACAGCTCCCCCACCTGGGGGCGGCGGATCTTGGCTTGCCCGGGCCAGAGACGCACCTTCCTCCCTGGGCTGCGGCGGGTTGTTAAAGGGGCATCTGCGACAGAGCCCTTGGCTCCGCGCCTGGCACAGTGAAAGTGTTCAGGGTAGGTCGGGGTGCAGCCCGCATGGTGATACACATTTTTAAAATTTTATTTTATTTAACTTTATTTATTTACTTTAATTTGAGCAGAGAGAGACAGAGTGAGTGAGAGTGAAAGAGAGAGAGAGAGAGAAAAGCAAGCGGCCAGGTCCAGGACCCGAACCCCGTCAGCCTTGTGGGAGTGCAGTGCCCTCAACCACCACGCCACCTGCGGTGCTATGAATTTTACTATCATAATCTCATCTGATCTTATAAGGTATTATCAAAAAAAGATCATTATAAGGGTTATCAACTACAAATTATAACAGGGGCAGTGAGGTAAATCCACAGATGCCCGCTGTCTCCACCCCTGCAGGCCCACCCTCTGTCATACTGTTGGGAGTCCATGAATGGCAAACCTCGCCTGGCTCCCTGCTTGTCCATAACTGTGTTTCTTACCCCTCACTTTACAAATGTCTCCAAAAACTGATCAAAGGAATGAATTATCCTTTTAGAAAAAAAACATTAAGCGCACACAAAAACCATATGATCGGGCACACACCCTAGGGTCATCCTTTAAGTACTGGCCTTGATAGAAGTTTCCCTTTGGGGAGTTGAAGGAATGCAGGAACTACTGGCGTTCTGGAAATATTTAATAGCACCAAGACTAGAGTGAGGCTCTCTCCTAGAGGCAAGATATAAATGGGGGCAAGGAGGTAGCAAAAAATTCCTGTGTTCATTCAAGGTAAACTCTGCAACTCCTATCAACGGGCACTAGGAGGACGGACCTGGGTCTTCATCACTCCCGGCCTTTGCATATACTGTTCCTTCTGCTTGAAATGCTCTTCCCTAGCCGGTAACTTGTACCTATCCTCCTAAAAGCCATCTCCCCTGAAGCCTTCCCTGACTCCACAGCCTTTTGGGCAAATATATTTCAAGATTGCATCATCCCTTTGCGTACCCATCAGGGTTCTACCAGAGAAGCAGAACCATTGGAGATTTGCTGTAAGAACTGGCTTATAATAAATTGTGCAAGTTTGAAGTTCACAAAGCAGGCCTTCAGGAAGGAGAGGCTGGAATTCTTAGGCTTCAGCTGAAACTGTAATCCACAAGGAGGATCTCTTGTTTTTTCAGGGCAACCTCAGTCCTGTTCTTAAGGCCTTTCAACTGATTAAATCAAGCCCACCCAGGTACACTCCTTTTAAACTCAACTGATTATAGACATTAATCACATCTATAAAATATTGCCTTTATAGCAACACCAAGGTTAGTGTGTGCTTGAAAAACTGGGGATGATAGCCTAGGCAAGTTGACATATCAAACTGACCATCTCTATTAGTTTCTTTTTTTTTTTTGGAGAGATTTTCACTGTAGGGTGCATGCGCTCGCCAGACAGACAGAGAGACATAGAGACAGAAAGCGAGAAATCACCCCCCAGGGGGGACGGTCACGCCGCAATCCCTTCTCCTCCATTCTCCTCTCGGGATCTTGGGCACGCACGCACACGCGCCCGGCGTGAGTTTTAAGCCACCGGGTCCGGGACACGAACCGCGGTCAACTATGTGGGAGTCCAGCGACATAGCCATTACGCCAACTGCTGGTTCCCCCATCTCTATTAGTTTCTAAGAGTTACAATGTACTGCATATTTGGTTCCTTAGAACAATGATAATTTTTAAAAAATCATTAAAAATAATAATGTTAATAAAAGCAACAGAAAGTTATTCACTCATATTCTCAGAGGCTAGACGCCAGCAATCAAAATGTGAGCAGAACCATGCTCCCTCTGAAGGATCCAGGAGAGAACTTTCCCATACCTTTCTCTTAGCTTCTGGTGTTGCTGGCGGTCAGTATTCCTTGGCTTGTGGATTCAGCACTCCAATCTCAGCCTCCACCGTCCACATAGCTTTCTCCTCCCATATGTCTGTCTCTGTGTCCCTCCTACTCCTCACCTAAGGACAACAGTCATATTGGACTAGGGCATACTCTAAAGACCTCATTTTAATTTTATTACATCTGTAAAGACCCTATTTCTAAATAAGGTCTCATTCACAGGTACCAGAGTTAGGACTTCAACATATCTTTGGGGGAACATAATTAAATCTACACCACCAATCACTCTTTGAATGGTACTTGATGTATCGGACTGATACATCCGGGTGTTTAAGTCACACCTTGGCCATGTAACAGAAAGAGGAAGGGACTTAGAGTACACACTGTGGTCACTTAGTGATCCCTGGTTAAGTGCAGGGAGCGGCTGCTCCCGAGCACAGTAAACATGGATGCCTATGGTCTCCTTGCCAGAGGGCCACTGTGATAATCTAATCTAGGAGTTTCAAAATCTGCTCCCAAGAACCCCTGGGGACCATCGAGGAAAGTAAAAAGGAGGCTGACTGGATAGAGCTCCAGTTCTTCCCCCAAACCAGAGCACTGACATGTTCATCTGTTTAATACTTTCAGCTTCCTTATTAGACTGCAGTAGCCTCCTGTTTACCAAGAACCTCAATGAGGCCAGAGGTTTGTCCAGAGCTATCCCTTGTCTATGGCAGAACAGGAAATAAAAAGGATTAGGAAGGTGTGGCAGAAACTGTGGATACCTGCCAATATCTATTCTTCTTTTCTTCCTTGACAGTAGATTTTTTTTGGTTGTTTCCTGGGCAAAAGAAGACTAGATTTCTCAGACTCCCTTGAAGCTAGGTGTGACTGTGTGATTAAGTGTGTCTCCAATGGGCTACAAAGGGCAGTGTCAAGTGGGACTCAGGAGTAATGTATATAAATGAAACTTCTTGGGCCACCTGGTGGTGTGGTGGTTGGGGTGTTGGACTCTCACATGGCGAACTATGATTCAAGACTTGGACCTAGTGGCTTACTTTCTCACTTTCCCTCTCTCTCTCTCTGTATCTCTCTAGTGAATTGAAAAAGAATAATAATAAATAAAATTAAATAGTCTTTGTAAAAAATAAAGGAAACTTCTTTCTTCTTCTTTTCTCCTGCTGGCTGGATTATGAATATGAAGACTGGCTTAAGCAGCTACCTTGGGTCATGAGGTAAAAGCCATCCATTGAGAATGATGAAATTCCAAGGCAGAAGCAAATTCCCAGGAACCAAACACTAACAACACTGAGCCAGTCTTTACTGACTCTTTGCAGGCTTCCTTTATGTGAGAAAGAAATTAACTTAGCTCATTGAAGCCACTGGCTCTGTGTATTTTCTGTCCTATGTAGCCTAATTTAATTCTACTCAATACAAAGGACTAATTGCAAGAGAACTTCTCCAAGTTCTGGGTTTGCTGGTGTGGATGTTTTTAAAAAAAAGTTGCAGGGACAGCAGGTGGTATGGTGGTTAAGGTACTGGACTCCCACATGGCCGACCATGGTTCAAGTCCTGGTCCTGGTGGCTTGAGAATCACACTAGGCATATGTGTGTGTGTGCCCAAAATCCCAAGAGGAGAATAGAGGAGAAGGGGTTGCGGCATAGCCATTCCCCTTGTGGGGGTGATTTCTCACTTTCCCTCTCTCTGTCTCTCTCCAGCGAGTGCATGTGCACTATGGGGAGTTGGAACCTAAAAAAAGGAAAAAAAAAAAAAAAAAGCTGTAAATTCTAAAGTATTCCCTACCTTTGAATCAAGCAGACCATAACTACTCCAACCAGTAGGATATTGTAGAAGTAAAGCTCTGGAGGCCAGTAGGTGTAGTGGTTAAGACGCTGGACTCCCATGTGGTAGACCAAAGTTCAAGGCCTGGACCTGGCAGCTTAAAGGTCATGCCAGGTGTGTGTGTATGCACCAAAATACCAAGAGGAGAGTCAAAAAGAAGGGATTGCGGCACGGCCAGGCAAGGCCATCCCCCCTGGGGGGGTGATTTCTTATTTTTTGTCTCTCTGGCAAGTGCACACATTCTATAGCAAAATCTATAACAAAAATCTCTCTTGAAAAAAAAAAAAAAGTCAAGCTCTGTGATTTCTGAGGCACTCTTGGAGCCTTGGGCTGTCAAGGAAGAAACTGACTGTCCTGGGGCCATCATGCTGGAGGGGCCTCAATTAGGCATGCCAGTTAACAATGCCAGCTGAGCCCAAGGCCCAGCCACCCCAGCCACCCCAGCCAGCCCAGCCAGCCCAGGCACAGAAAAGTGAGTGAAGAGGCTCCTCCTGGTCCCTCGTGTCACTTTCAGGTGTACATGTTGTCTCAGTTGTGGTCTCAGATAGTGCGGAACAGAGAAGAGATGCCATTTTCAGATTCCTGACCCATGGAATCCATAAACGTGGTAATGACATGGGGAACAAGGGGTTGCAGGGGTAATTGGGCCCCGTACCTGAGTCACACATGGGTTCTTGTCTGTGGCTCACAAAGAAGTAGAGACGTGGATATAAGTAAGCAAGCAGAGTTTATTAAGAGAAGGGTGGAGGGGATCAGTAGGAGTTTGGTGGTTGAGGTGCTGGACTCCCACATGGCCGACCACAGTTTGAGTCCCAGACCTGGCTTTCTCACTTTCTCTCTCTGGTGAGCATGCATGTGCCCTATCGCAAATTAAGAAATAATAGTAATAATAAAATTAAATTAATAGTTCTTAAAAAAAAAAAAAAAAAAAAACAAGGGAGAGAAGGAAGGAAGAACAGAGCTTCCAAGCAGGGAGTGGGTCCCAGATGGGTTGCTGATGAGGAATTGAGGTGAAGGTTTTTTGGGGTTTTTTTTGGAGAGGTTTTTGGTATAGGGCGTGTGCACTCACCAGAAAGACAAAGAGACAGAGAGACAGAAAGAGAGAAATCACCCCCCAAGGGGGAGGGATGGCCACACCGCAATCC
The DNA here is from genome assembly GCF_000334495.1 of Tupaia belangeri chinensis. Taxonomy (NCBI): domain Eukaryota; kingdom Metazoa; phylum Chordata; class Mammalia; order Scandentia; family Tupaiidae; genus Tupaia; species Tupaia belangeri. The sequence continues at coordinate 48,862 of NW_006198387.1, read as the reverse complement.
CTTCTCCTCCATTCTCCTCTCAGGATCATGGGCACATGTGCTCTACATGAGTTTAAGCCACCGGGACCAGGACTCAAACTGCAGCCGACTACATGGGAGTCCAGCAGCATAGCCATTATGCCAACTGCCGGTCCCAGAAGTGAGGGTATTTTTTCTGGGTCAGAGGGGCTTTGTCCGTGCCTGTTCCCAGGTGGTGCTGCATTTTCCTCACATGCTGGATAGGTCTGGTTATTTTCCTAATTTTGGAGAGAGTATGAAGGTCAGGAGGTTTTTAGGTAAAGTCCTAAAATTTGGGCAGTATAAGACCCTAACCTTCTTCCTGGAATTTGGTGAGAACAGGAAAAAAGTCTTTGTTTTAGGTCATTCATTAAGTCATCACTACAGGCTGTCTCTGTGAGCAAGCAGTTCAGCAACAGCTGTCTCCATCCTCAAACTTCGCCATTGTGTGATTCTACCTTGGGCCCATACCCCAGCTATATTAGAGTTCTGGACTCCCATGTAGTCGACTGCAGTTCGAGTCCTGGATCCGGTGGCTTAAACTCATGCTGGGTACGTGTGTATGTGTGCCCAAGATCCCGAGAAGAGAATGGAGAAGGGATTGCAGCATGGCCATCCCCCCTGGGGGGTGATTTCTCGCTTTCTGTCTCTCTGTCTCTCTGGTGAGCGCATGCACCCTATAGCAAAAACCTCTCCCCCCCAAAAAAAACCAAATAGAGTTCTATTATCTTTTACCTCATATGAGTTTTTTGTTTTGTTTTGTTTTGTTATTTTTTTTTAAGGTTTTTGTGTGTGCACTCAACAAAAAGAGAGATAGACAAGAGACAGAGAGAGGGAAAGTAAAAAATCCCTCCCCCTCACTCCCCGGGCTGAGGGAAGGATGGTCACTCTGGCTTGCTTTCTCACTTTCCCTTTCTCTGTATCTCTCGCTGGTCAAATAAAAAAAAAAGAAAAGATGAATAAAATTAGATAAAAATAATCATAAAAGAAATTATGCTAGTGTTTATTTAACAGAGTTAAGGTGGGGGGTGTGGGCAAAATTATTTATGTTAAGGACAGAATTCTGACTATTTTTTCCCTGTTTCAAAGTTGTTTCCCTGGGGCCTGGGAGAGTCACGCCTGTAAACATTAACAGAGGCCTACAAACATTAACAGACCAGCTTTGGCCCATTGATAGTGGGATGTTATTTCCTGTCCCAGGCATAGTCTTTTTATGATGTATAGTAAGCCTTTTTTTTTTTTTAAAAGAGAAATATTTGCTATAAGGCATATGCCCGTGCTGGAGAGACAGAAAGTGAGAAATCACCCCCCAGGGGGGATGGTCAACCTAGAATCCTTTCTCCCCCATTCTCCTCTCAGGATCTTGGGCATGTACATACATGCGTACAGTGTGAGTCATAAGCCACTGGGTCTGGGACTCGAACCATGGTAGAGTACATGGGAGTCCAGCAACGTAACCATTATGCCAGCTGCTGGCTCCGTCCTCTTGGGATTTTGGCACGCAGGCACACATGCCCAGCAGGAGTTTAAAGCCACTGGGGTCCAGGACTGAAACCATGGTCGCCTACGTGGGAGTCCAGCACGCAACCATTACACCATCTGCTGGTCCCAAGTCCTCTTATCTCTTAGAGTAAAGCACATTCTTTTGCTGATCTCTTCCAGGACTAGAGACTTGCGTTTTCCTTTAACCAATTAGGAATCTAAGAATTTCAAACTCACCTGTAGCCTATAAGCCTCCTGCTTCCAGATAACCCATCTTTTTTGGCCAGGCCAATGTTAAAGACTCCTTATGCTGATTGACAACAAGACTGCTCTCAAAACTATACAAAAAGGAACTACCATATGTTAGTGTCCAGAGAAACATACTGAATCTCAGGCTTAGCAATAAGCTGCATTAACTATTATTTCTGCAGAGTTGGTTGTATCTGTTGACAATGTTGTTAGGCCAGGGTGGAGGCATAGTAAAGAGGGTGTAGAGAAGCCTGGCTAAACTTGGTCAAGTAGAGCATCTTTTTTTTTGAGAGGTTTTTGCCATGGGGCGCGTGCGCTCGCCAGACAGACAGAGAGAGACAGAGAGACAGAAAGTGAGAAATCACCCTCCAGGGGGGATAGTCATGCTGCAATCCCTTCTCCTCCATTCTTCTCTCGGGATCTTGGGCACAAACGCACATGCGCCCGGCGTGAGTTTTAAGCCACCGGGTCCGGGACGCGAACCACAGTCGACTACGTGGGAGTCCAGCAACATAGCCATTACGCTAACTGCTGGTCCCCTCAAGTAGAGGGAAAGTAAGAAAGCAAGCACCAGGTCCGGGACTCTAACCATGGTCGGCCATGTAGTACTCCAGCGCCTTAACCACCACACCACCTGCCAGCCCCTATTTTTATTGTTTTAATTTGCTATAGGGCACATACAGTCACTAAAGAGAGAGAGAGGGAAAGTGAGAAAGTAAAGCTCCAGATCTAGGACTCAAACTGTGGTTCCTCATGTGGGAGTCCAGTGCCTTAACCACACACCATCTAACAGCCACACATGACCTATTTTTGACATTGAGGTGCTTGGAGTCTAATAGAATTGACAGATATTAAAAAGACAACTTAGGGACCAGCAGTTGGCATAATGGCTATGTCGCTGGACTTCCATGTAGTCGACCACGGTTCGAGTCCCGGACACGGTGGCTTAAACTCACACCGGGCGTGTGTGTGTGCATGCCCAAGATCCTGAGAAGAGAATGGAGGAGAAGGGATTGCAGTGTGGCCATCCCCCCTGGGGGGTGATTTCTCGCTTTCTATCTCTCTGTCTCTCTCTGTCTTTCTGGTGAGCACACGCGCCCTGTAGCAAAATTCTCTCCAAAAAAAGAAAGACAACTTATTATAGTTGTGATAAGTGTTTTGGTGAAGTACAGGTTGCTACAAGGGCTTATGATAGTAGAACCGGAGTAGCTGAGGGGTTTGGAAAGCATCTCTGAGGAAGTAATGTTTACAAGGATTCCTGAATCCTAAAGTGAAAAGTGATAGCAGAGATTCAAAATCATATCTGAGATGAATCTGGAACTTTCTCTGCTTTTGCCTTGCTCAGGGAAAAATAATTGTCTTACATCTCCTGTAGAAGGATGAGTGAAAGTTGTGTTTTGTTGTTTGTTTTATCATGAGTCAGTCCAAAGCTTTTTTTGACTATCCTTTAGGGGACACAAGCCAAAAAAGTGTAAGAAGCACAAATCTAGCCCCATTCTCTCATTTCACAGATGAGGATGTAGGGTGGAGAGATGTCTCAGGCAACTTGGGGGCTCAGGTGGAGTTAGGTAAGTTCGGATCTGCCTTGTCGCACTCTTCCCCACATAGCCTCTAGATGCTGGCATTCCCCAAGGAAAGGGGTTTCCTGTGAGCATCTCCCCCAGATTCCAAAAGGGGAATGAGGAGACCTTGCAGAACAGCCACCCCCAGAACAATCTACTGCTAATGCAGACTCCTGAGAGCCCCACCTACTCCGCACACCTCCCACAGAATAAGCTGCTGATTGGTGTAGTAAGACAGGTATGATAGGAAGGGCCTGGCTTCTGTCCAGACGCGTAACACAATTATGATCTGTGGTCAGATTTGAAAACAGACAAGGATTACAATTCCTAATGTCTTAGATCAGCTTGCCAAATTGGAAGGCTTCCCAACGGACTCTCAGTTGCCAAGCGATAGAATTAGGCTGACAAGACATGGGTCCGAGTCCCAGGTAATAGATAAAAGTTGTTATTTACTGTGTTCTGTAAACTGCTAGACTTATTCTTCAGGTATTGTCTCATTTCACCCTTACTGCAACTGTGTTTTATTTTAAGAATTTTTTTTAACTTTGTTTTTCCTTCCTTCCACCTTTCCTTCTTTCCTGTCTTCTTTATTTTTGATCAGAGAGAGACAGAGCAAGAGAGAGAGAGAGAGAGGGGGAAAGTGAGAAAGCAAGCTGCCAGCTCTGAGACTTGAACCACGGTCAATCACGTGGGAGTCCCGTGCTCTTAACCATCACACCACCTGCCAGCCGCAACACTTATTACAACTTCGAAAGGTAGACTAATGAGAAAACACAGGCTCAGGGAAGTGAAATGACTCCTCCAAGGTCACACGACACACACGTGGCAGAGCAGGAATTTGAATCCAGGACTCCTGACCCCCAGTTCAGGAATTCTCATCACACAACGCACTGGTGGGCAGGCTGCTATGAGACTAAGAGGTAGCTTTGCTTAGTGGATAGGAGCACAGGCTTAAAGTCCACTTGCCTGAGCTCAGCCCCACCACAGACTGCCGTGTGGTCTAGGTCCTGACTATTTTCTTATCTATAAAATGGTAGTGATAATAACAGGACCTCATGAGTGGGGCGGTTGGGAGGATTGAGTGATGTAGTCTATAGTCACCCTCCCTAGGCACAAAGCAGGGTAGAGAGAGCCACATCAGGGGCAAATGGAAGATGTCCAAGGTCTTGCTACTGGAATGGTCCTCAGACTAGCAGCATTGGCACCAGCTGGGCGCTTGTTAGAACTACAGCATCATGGGACCAGCAGATGGAGTAATGGCTATGTCGCTGGATTCCCACGTAGTCAACAATGGTTCAAGTCCTGGAGCCAGTGGCTTAAAACTCACACTGGGCACATGTGCATGTGTACCCAAAATCCCAAGAGGAGAATGGAGGAAATCACCCCCGAAGGGTGATTTTCTCACTTTTCTCACTTTCTGTCTGTCTCTCCAGTGAGTGCACATGTCCTATAGCAAAAATCTTTCTCTCTAAAAAACAAAACAAAACCCTCTCTTAAAAAACAAAACAAAACAAAACACACAAACCTACAGCACTGTGATCACAGAGGCCTGAAACACTAAGTATTGCCCCTGGCCATAGTAAGCAGTTCATAAAAGTTATGAATGAGGGCCAGCAGGTGGTGTGGTGGTTAAGGCACTGGGCTTAGACATGGCCAACCATGGTCTGTGTCTGTGATCTGGCAGCTAGAGGATCATGCAAGATCCCCAGAGGAGAATGAAGGAGAAGGGATTTCAGCATGGCTATCCCCCCACCAGGAGGTGATTTCTCACTTTCCCTCTGTCTCTCTCCAGCATGCACAATGCACACTATGAAAAAAAAAAAAAAAGAAAGTTACAAGTGATAAGTTGACCTCCATAGAGGGCAAATACAGCTGGAACCTTAATTATTTATATATTTCCTCCCAAATTCAGTAACTCCTCTCCTTGGGATTGTTGCTAGTTTTTGTTGTTGTTTTTTCTGGAGGGAAGTGGGATGGGACTTATCTGTTCACCGGACACACCATCCCCTGTCATTGACTACTCAACCAACAAATAGATTTCTCTAGAAAGTACTTTTAAACAATTATTTATTTGTAATTATTTAATTTCATTTATTAATAGTTTTTAATCTGTTATAGGACATGTGTACTCACCAGCGACAGACAGAGAGAGGAGAGAGAAAAAGAGAGAGACAGTGAGAAAGTAAGCCACCAGGTCCAGGTCTCAAACTACGGTTAGCCATATGAGTCTGGTGGTTTAACCACCAGGCCACCTGCTGGCCTTTATTTATTATCTTTTAAGTTAAGCAGAAAGTCACAGAGAGATAAGGAGGGAAAGCAAGTGAGAAACCAAGCCACCAGGTCTAGGACTTGAACCACACTCAGCTCCTTAACCACCATGCCACCTGCCAGTCCTAAAAGGCACTTTTGATTTGTCTTATTAGTTCCTTTCATGTGGGTCGTTACATTCTTGGTAGAGTTTAATATGATATACTGTGAGTATGGTATTTCAAATTTAGTAAAGAACATATGACTAATTCAAACTTGATAACCATTTGGAAAAGTAAAGTTTAATCTCAACCTCAATTTTAGCAAAAATAAATTCCAAATAATCTCATGTTGTACAACAAGGTAAAGATGTACAGTGATTAAATGTAAATAAAAATTCATTAAAACAGAATTCCAAATAATCTAAGGATGACAAAGGAAAGAAAGAAAGAAGGAAAGAAAAAAAATCTAATGCTGAAAGTATTGAATGAAAAAGCTCATATAGGACCATTATGAAAAGGATTTATATATCTGACTAAATAAAAAGTTTTTAATTCTTACAAGGCTTTTAAAATAACACAAAGTCAAAAGACAAACCAGAAAGAGGTCATTGCAGACACCTGCACTCATTATGTAAATCAACAGCAAATAAAAATGTTAAATAATTTGAATAGACAGTTTCTTCAAACAAAGATAAAAATGGTCTATAAACATATGAAACTGTATTCAACCACTCTATACAAGATGCATGGGAATTAAACTTACTCTGAAATAATTTCACTTCTCAGATTGGCAAAGATTAAAAAGGTTATTAATCCCAGTGTTCATAAGGATGTGAATAAATGCAGATTTACCTTATCAAGAAGAAAGGGAAAAAACAGGTCTCCACCGGGGTGCTGCTGCTCACACTACACTATCCAAGTGCCCTAACATATGCTACCTGAGCCTACTCACTGCTGGATAGTAAACAAGCCCCTGGGCCCTCACACTGAATGTACAGGAAGGACGAGGAGGGCAGGTCTGGACCTGGAGCTGCAGCCAACTCAGCTGTCCCTGAGCTGTTCAAACCATTTCCCAGCCAGATGTGACCACTTCAGTCCAGTTTGAGCTGAGGAGCTTCCAGGCCCTGTGGTCACTCACATGGGCCGACCCTTGCTATAGTAATTCTCATGGGCTCTGACCTTCCTGTGGGACAGAGCAGGAGCCCACTGGGGCAGGGCTGGGGCATGAGGGTGTACTCAACTCTGAAATCAGGACTTGAGATTCTGACTGTGTCTAACACATTTCCTGGAGGGAGTGATGCTGCCCCCTCTGGCTCCCAGATGCAAATGCTGCTTCTCTGCGTTGTGGCTTTTCCTGGGCTCCGGGACTCCATGCTTTCTCCATGCAGATGACTGCGGCCCTGGATAATGTCTGCATTTCCCAGGCAGGGTCCAGATGTCTAAAACCATGCTTTCTTCTGGACTTCCGACTTGGACACTGTTCTCCCCCAAGAGGCATTTTGCAGAGTCAGGGCAGCTCTCCTAGGACTTCAAGAGCAGAGAGGGAGGCCTTCCTGCTCAGCTCTACTTTCCAGAGTCTGCCCTACTGGGAGCTACAGCTTATACCCACAGGGTAATGGCTGGGCCTGTGCCTGAGTCTGAGGAGTGACCAAGAGCCTGTGGGCATCCCTGGGTGGGATGTCACAAAGACTGGCCACCCCATTGCGTGAGAATGCACATGTGTGTGAGTGTGTGCTACCTCACAACCCACTATCTGCCACGTGGCTCATCTTCTAGATTTAATTAAGATATTGTCTTAAATTGTACATTTTTAGGAAAGCCTTAGGTGAAAATCCAAGTAAACTTGTAGGAGAGATTTTTCTATTATGTAGAGAAGGTATTTTTTTTTAGGAAGTATTTATTTAATTTTATTTATTATTATTATTATTATTATTATTATTTTTAAATTTGCTGCAGGGTATGCACACTCACCAGAAAGAGAGCAAGAAAGAAGGAAAGTGAGAAAGCAAGCTTCTAGGACTGTGAGTTGAACCATGGTCAGCCACATAGGAGTCCAGCACCTTTACCACCACACCACCAGGTGGCCCCTAGAGTAGGTTTTTTTTTTTTTTCTTTAGAGAGATATTTGCTATAGGGCACATGCTGGAAAGACAGAGAGAGACAGAGAGACAGAAAGCAAGAAATCAACCCCAGGGGGATGGCCACTCTGCAATCCCTTCTCCTCCATTCTCCTCTCAAGGTCTTGAGCATGCACACACACACACTCCGGTGTGAGTTTTAAGCTGCCAGGACCTTGACTCAAACTGTGGTCGATTCCGTGGAACTCCAGCAACGTAACCATTACACCATTTTCTGGTCTCTAGAGTAGTTATTTTATTTATAGATCAAAGGATGATCAATTTTTTTAATACTTCCAAAAAAGAAAATTATCTGTGTGTACATTCAAAATGTGTGTGTGTGTGTGTGTGTGTGTATTACCTACATACTGGAGCCCTGCCTTTCTGTGCCCAGATCCTAGTTCTGGTGACATGGGCTCGTACCCTGTTTCTCTTGGCCACTCACCAGTGCTGTAACTGGAAATCCTGGAAACGATGTGGGGAACACACCAATCTGCACACTGCTCCTGCTTTGATTTTCTGAGAAATGACTCAGACCTCCCCTAGATGCAGGAGGTGGGAGGCCAGCGAGATCTTACCCAGTGTGTAGGTTCCCACAGACTAAACTGACTAAATAAACAAACGCTGTCTCACACACTGATTGTAGGAATGACAACTGGTCCAACCTTTTGGAAAGCAATTACATGACTTTTTTGGGGGAAATGTTAATATCCTTTTGATTCTGCAATTCCACATGTAGGAATTTATCTGACAAAAATGTTCCCAAGTATTCAGAAGATATGCACATGAGGATGTGTATTGCAGTACTGTAATAAAAACAAGCAGTTGGAAACAACCCACATGTCCGTTAATACGAGATTATAAAATAATGTATTGCAGGCTAGCCCGTGGCCTGGAGGTTAAGGTGTCTGGATCCCACGGAGGCGACCCTAAGCTTGAGAAACACACTGAGTACATGTGCACATGTGCCCAAAATCCGGACAGGAGAGAGAGAGATACAGAAGTGATATGGCATGACCATGCCCTATAGGGGGTAACTTCTCACTTTCTTTATCTGTCTCTAAGGGAATGTTCCCCAGACCATTAACTGTATTATATTTATTTTTGAGAAAAGAGATTCTGTGGTCCTCACTCTCTCATTCAATTTGTTCAATTCTTCAACAAAGATTGATTGATCACCTACACTGCACAGCAGGCAGTGTGCTGGATTCTGGGAATATAATGGTAAACACCCCTCAAAGCCATTCATGTCAAGGAGCATGCATTCTGCATTTCTCTAACATCAGAATACTGAACAACAAACAACATTCGCTTATTAGGGGGGAAAAAAAGTTAGACCTTTAAAAGTAAATGCTCCTGGGATCAGCAGTTAGCGTAATGGCTATGTCGCTGGACTCCCATGTAGTCGACCGTGGTTTGCGTCCCAGACCCAGTGGCTTAAACTCATGCCAGGCGCGTGTGCGTGCGTGCCCAAGATCCCGAGATGAGAATGGAGGAGAAGGGATTGCGACGTGGCCATCCCCCGGGGGGTGATTTCCTGCTTTCTGTCTCTCTGTCTCTGTCGTCTGTCTGGCGAGCACACAGGCCCTATAGCAAAAATCTCTCCAAAAAAATAAAAATAAATAAATAAAAGTAAATGCTCCTTAGAAACTTACTTCTCAGCCCTCTTTATCTCCTGCCTAATCCATTGCACCAGTGTCTGGCCTTCCTATTCCCCTGCTCTGTCCTTTCAATCTGTTTACTCTCTGTACCTACAATGACCTAGATACTACCCATTCTCTCCGCCTAACTTGTAGCCAAGTGTTCCTACTCAGGTGTCAGCATGCCCCGCCACCCCCCACACACAGTGATATTGTCCTCTGAATTGATGACGAAAGCTCATAGAGCACCCTGTCTGTATTCATGTGGAATTCCCTGGGACACAGAGGCTGTGTCCCTGTTATTTAACACAATCACACCTTGTATACCATAGGTGCTCAGTTAATGTTGATTGAGTGGAGATTGTGTTGGCATCACCCCAGTGGCCCTTCGAGAGGACCTGCTGGGGAGGCACAGTGGACTGGGAGCTTCCAACTGCTATGCCTTTGGGCTCTTTCTGGTGTCCTCTGGTTACGGTATCCCCAGTCAGTGACTAAGCATGGTGAGAGGACCAGAATTTGGTCATCTCTGCCTGGTGCAGGACACTTAGTGGCAACTTCTGCTTGGGGACTTCCCAATGGCCTGCTAAGATTTCCTCAGAACTCCACTGCAATCTGAGGCTCCTCCTGCCCAAGCCTCTCTGCTGCTCATTCCCCTTCTCAGGTGTCAGATTTACAACATGGTCTCAAGTCTCCTCTTTCCTTTTCTCCCACCATCTCTTTATCTTCCACAGGCATCTTCCAAAGTGAAAAACACCTAGCCACCTGATTATCTGTGGACCCAACCAATGCAAGGATCAGTGAGAAAAAAATGCTGAGAGTTTGGGACCAGCAGACGGTGTAATGGTTGCGTCGCTGGACTCCCAAATGGCCAACCATAGTTCAAGCCCCAGACCAGAGGCTTGGAATATGCCAGGCAAGTGTGTGTGCATGCCCAAAATCCCAGGGAAAGTGTGATGTGGCCATCTCCCCTGGAGGGTGATTTCTCACTTTCTGTCTCTCTGTCTCTGTCTCTCTGGCAAGTGCACATGCCCGATAGCAAATATTTCTCTCTCAAAAAAAATGCTGAGAGTTCATAAATTCTAAGACTATAGACACAGTTGTATAAGAGATATGGTGGGTCAATGCTTCATAAACTAATGTGCTCATGATGGGACCAAAGATGGTATAGTGGTTAAGGTGCTGGACTCCCACATAGTCAACTATGGGAGTTTAGTCCTGGACCTGGCAGTTTGAAACTCATGCTGGGTGTATGTTTGTGCATGCCCAAAATCCCAAGAGGAGAATGAAGGAGAAGGGATTGTGATGTGGCCATCGCCCCAGGGGTGATTTCTTGCTTTCTGTATCTCTGTCTCTCTGGCAAATGCACATATCCTATAGCAAAATCTCTCTTCAAAAAAGAAAAGAAATGTGCTCATGAATCACCTGGGGATCGTGTGGAAGCGCAGACCTGGTTCTCTAAGTGTGGGGTAGGCCCAAGATGCTGCATTTCTAACCAGCTCTCAGGTGGTACTAACACTGCTGACTGAGGACCACACTTTGAGCAGCAAGATGCTGGGCATCCACCCTGCTCTGCACCCTGAGAGGGCGACAGCATGGCCGCCATCAGGCTTCAAGCCTTGGCTTTCAGTTGGCTTTGCCAAGAGGAGCACTGGCAGGAAATACGTGGGCAGGGAGAGTGAGGTCACAGGTTTTTCATTCCTCTAGGGATTGCTGCCACCCAAGTTACTATGGGTTAACTGAATCCCTCTACCAAAGGTCATGGCTCCTATCAGGTAGCTCTGCGGTGTTTTCTCTTGTGGAATTCCAATGAGTACGCACCTCTCTTCCGCCTTCGGACCTGGGATATAGTTCCCTTTTGTTACTATCCCCCGAATATTGTCCCATCCCTTGTGGCTCTTAGTAAACTCCACCTACACTCCTGGAAATGGCCCTTTAGCAAACATTCCTTGATACCTCAGCCAAGTGTGCTATCTGTCCCCATTGGGACCCTGACTGCTACAAGCACTGTTCAATGCGATACATTTTTTTATAACAGCAGAAAACTAGAAACAAGCTAATTGCGTATCATTAAAAAGGGATTAAATGATGGTACATCCACTGAATGGTGTTACATACAACCGTGTAAAAGGATATACCAGGTCTATAGTCACCTACATGGAAAGATGCCTAAGACATTTGTTAAATGGCAGAGGTAAAAGGGAAGCAAGATTCAGAACAGCAGCATAGTATGAACCCATTCATTTTTTCCCCAATAATTATTTATTAAATTTCATTTACTCATTCATTTCTTTTAATTTGGCAAGAGAGAGATACAGAAAGAGAGAGAAAGAGACAGAGAAAGTGAGAAAGCAAGCCACCAGGTTTGGGACTAGAACCATTGTCAGTCATGTGGGAGTATCCAGCACCTTAACCACCATGCCACCTGCTGGCCCCAAACCTATTCATTCTAAAAAGGAAATTATGAATCTCTTAAGGCTTAGGTTGCAAGTGATGCAGGCCTGTTCAAAATAAACCTAACCAAAAAGAATTGGAGGCATGTGGGACCAAAAAGTGGCATGGTGGTTAAGATGCGGGACTCCCACATTGTCAACTGTGGTTTGAGTCCCGGACCCGGCAGCTTGAAATTCACACTGGGCACATGTGCATGCATGCCTAAAATCCTAAGAGAATGGAGGAGAAGGAGTTGTGGTGTAGCCACCTCCCTGGGGTGTGATTTCTCGCTTTCGTGTCTATCTCTCTATATCTCTCCAGCAAGTATACGTGTCCTATAACAAAAATCTCCACCAAAAAAAAAAAAAAAAATGGGGAGGCACATATCTGGTCTGGTGGTCTGGGCTCTCTGTCCCTTGGCTCAGCTGTCCTTGGTAGTGTCTTCAAAAGGTGGCAGAGTGAGCACCAGCGTGGCTTACAACATCCTAGGTCCTGACAGCTGACGTCCTCAGCAGAAGAGGACCTCCTTCTCAATTGCTTCAGCGAAAACCTCAGGCTGAAGCCAACTGGGATGGGCTTGGACATGTACTAACCACTGTACCACCCCGACTGAGAGACAGACAGAAAGGGCTCCCGGCAAAGAAAGAGGGTGTCTAGACAGAGTACTTTGAAGTAGTTCGTTATCCTTTTTGACTGGCCAGCATCTGAATCTCCTTTCTACATTGAGGACTTGCCTACCTTCTGGGGCAGAGTCTACCTTCTGCAATAAATGCTGAAATTGCCAGAAATTCACTTTCCCAGACTTCTTTTCTGTCAGGCATGACATGTGACCCAGGCTGGGCCACCAAGACACTCCCATCTCAGGCTCTGAATCTGAAGCCAGTGACACTGTGATATTATTTTCAAAAGGCTCATGGAAAATGCATATTATGAAAAAACTATGTATAGATTAAAAAAATATTTTTTGCACCCAAATCAACTTATACTTTAATTTCATTTTCTATGAATGTTTTGATGTCCCCTGGTGTGTGTGTGTGTGTGTGTGTGTGTGTGTGTGTGTGTGTGTGCCCGTGCTATGGTTTTCATTCACAGCTCCTGGCTCACAACTATTTGGCCTTTTGTCCTTGGTTCCTGGAGCTCCCCGAGGCAGGTCATAGACACTATTATAGAATTTCTCTTCCCCATAGAAACTGAAAATTTACTCAGCTGAATCTTCCCCTTTTTATTTCAGAGCTGGCCAGAAAGTCCCTGACCATGGGACCAGCAGGTGGCGTAGTGGTTACATCGCTGGATTCCCACGACTGACATGGGTTTGAGTCCCGGACTCAGTTGCTTGACACTCACTCCGGGTACTTGTGCATGCATGCTTAAGATCCCAAGAGGAGAGTGGAGAAGGGATTGCAGTGTGGCCATCCGGTCACTTCACCTGCCTGGGGATGGGGGCAGTGATTTCTTGCTTTCTTTCTCATACCACTGTGCCACCTGCTGGCCCCCACCGTCAGGGACTTTCTTCATGGCCAGCTCTGAGATACAAAGGGAAAGATTCAATTTGAGTATATTTTTTCTCAGGGCCACGTTGCAATCCCTTCTCCTTCATTCTCCTCTCAGGATTTTGGGTAAGCCCACACACGTCTCCGGTGTGTTTCAGGTGGCAGGAACCATGGTTAGCCATGTGGGAGTCCAGTGCCTTAACCACTACACCACCTTTTGACCCCACCATCGTGATTTTCACTGGGTTAGGGTCTCTACTGCAGCTGGCCATGTGAGAATCCAGCACCTTAAACACCCGGCCACCTGCTGGCCCCAGAGGCCTTTCTTCACTTCAAAGTGGCTGCAGTCCCACTCACCCTTAAGCTGGGCTGTTCCACTCCTGCAGGACCATGTAGCCTTTGACAAGACACAACTTTTTTCAGCCTGTTCCTTCCTCTGTACATTGAGGATGATCATCTGGGTCCTCCCGGCTGGCTGACAGCCCCGTTGGGGAGATTAAACGCGGCCCTCCAACTTGAGCATGCAACAGTGTCCCCTGGAGTACTTGAGATACAGGGTGCTGGCCCCCACCGAGTTCCTGACTCAGTGTGTCCGGGATGCTGCCAGAAACTCTGCATTTTAACAATGCCCCAGTTGTTGCTGCTGCCAGAAAAATCTGCATTTGTGGCAATGCCCCAGTTGTTATTGTTGGGGCTGCTGCTTCGTGGGCCACACTCCGAGGGCCACTGATGCTGAGAGAAGGTACGGGAAGACTGGCCCATCTAAAGGACCGGCAGTAAGGGCCCTGCAGGACCTTGTGGAGAAACAGAACGGACCCATGCGTTCCTTCATCCAGACAACAACCGTTACTACCTAGGAAGCGCGGGTTAAGTGCCAGGCGCAGGGCGGCTGCGCCGGCGGCCTCAGACCCGGCACGCAGTTTGGGGAGCGCTGCCCGCAGCCGCTCCGAACCTCGCACCGGGCAGGAAGTCTCCGGCTGTGGGAGACGGCCGCCAGCGGGCGCTAAAAGGCGGAGGGGGACCCACGGGCCCCGGAGGGCCCAGACTCTGGAGACAGCAGCGCGGCCCCGCCCTGCGCGCGCCCGGCACACAGTAGGCGCGCGGCCCGGGCCCGGCGCGCGGCCGGCACACAGT
>NW_006198387.1:14962-17728 GCF_000334495.1 Tupaia belangeri chinensis | reverse complement strand
GGTAAAGAGTCAAAGACTCCTTAGAGTTGGAATATAAACTTTAGGCAGTTTTTGGTAAAATGTGAACTTGCAAAAAGTGGAAGCCCTTTTTAATTAGCATCAAATCAGTATCTTAGAAACTTTGGCCTTTTGAAACAACCTGGAAACTGCGGATAGACTCTTAGGGCCGTTCATTCATTTCTTCTTGTGCCTAGTTTGCTCAGGACACGACTAGGCTCCGGTAGAGGATACTGCAGGACTCCGGTGTAGTTCCCACCTGGGGGCCAGCTCATAGACTTGGGCAGGCTAAAGGAGCAGGCTTGACTGAGAAGGTTCTAGTAACTCTGGGGGAAGCCGACCTATTTGGGGGAGGTGGGGAAGGTTGCCTGTAGACATAATGTACATATGTAAGTGGATACCCAGGGATACCCGAGAACTAACCAGTACGGAAATCGGTGGGAACGGCATGGTAGTGCCGGTCCATGCAGTGACTTGGGAGCAAGAGGGTGGGTAGGACTGCTGGAACGGTGTTAAGGCCTGGAAGCAACTGGACGACTGGACGCAATGCGAGATGAGGCTTCCCTGGAGGGAAGACAGGTGCCAGGGAGGGGGGCGGAGGAAGTGCACTGGGGAGTCACAGAAGGCTCTAGGCAGAGTGAGTGACAGGGTCAGATTTATGTTTTGGAAAGCTAAGTTTCAGTGAAGTGTGAGACTAGATGGGAGGGAAGTAGTCCTGAGTCCAGAAAGGCCTATTGGGAGGGGATTGCAGCAGTCCAGGTAAGAGGTGATGGCGGCCTTACCAGAATGGAGGCCTACGAGGGAGAGCAGGGAGGTGAGTCTGAGATACACTCGGGAACTAGATCAGCAGGACTGGATGACTGAGTGGCTGCTGGAGACGGGGTGAGGGAGCGGGGAGGACAGCAGAGATGAGCTGTACATACCAGGCTTTGATGATGGGCCTGAAGGCACCAAGTGCACCAAGCTAGAGAATGCAGGCTCAGGTTTGGGAAGGAGCCTGGCTCTCAGGCACACATTCAGTGGGGTCTGTGGGGACTCCCAAGAAGACATATCCAGCAGGGAGTTAGGTACAGGAGGCACAGGAGGCTAGAAGGCAGAGGAAAGCCTGGGCCTGAGGGTACAGGCACCTATTAGGTCATCAGGAAAGTCATGATGTGCTTTTTCTATGCAAAAATACGGCATGCCTTTCCTGGACACCCAGCAGCATATTGGCGACCACTGGAACTTTGGGGTGGTATAGTACCCAGAGTGAATGTATAATGTAAGAATAAACTCCTGAAACCTGGTGTCCGTTAAATCAGCAACTGTTGAGGTTTGAACATGGTTTTGTCTTTCTGGTCTCCTCTGTGGTCAACATCACACTCATGTCTATGTGAGTGAGCGGGGCGGCTGTTTCTGAGGGCTGTCTGGATGTCTGCCGTGGCCACAGGGTGACTGGACTGCCTCTCTTTAGTCCTCCAGCAGGCTAGCCCGGGTTCACGTGTCAGTAGCCAGATCTCCAGGATCAGAAGCATTCTTGCTGGTCAGTGCTGCCACATTCTCCTGGCTAAGCAAGTCACAGGCTCACAGATCCCACTGCCTGGTGGAAAAGAGCTGCTGAGTTGTGTCAGTGCCGAGTGCCTGGATGCAAGAAGGAGAATAAGTGCTACCATTTTTGCAGTCCACTCCCTGGTTTACTGGACATGTGTATGTCTGCATACGTGTTAGGAGAACTTTACACACATTAACCCATTTTACCTTCACAACAACCCTGTGTGAGGACCAGCAGTTGGCATAATGGCTATGTCGCTGGACTCCCATGTAGTCGGCCACGATTCGAGTCCTGGACCCGGTGGCTTAAAACTCACGCCGGGCGCGTGTGTGTGCGTGCCCAAGATCCCAAGAAGAGAATGGAGGAGAAGGGATTGTGGCATGGCCATCACCCCTGGGGAATGAGTTCTCGCTTTCTGTCTCTCTGTCTCTCTGGCGAGTGCACATGCCCTATAGCAAAAACCTCTCAAAATCAAACAAACAAACAAACAAATAACCACCACCACCCTATATGGTAGGCACTGTTACTGTTGCTATCATTTTACAGAAAAGGAAAACTGAGGCACAGAGAAGTCAATAGCTTCCCCAAGACCACACAGCTATCAAGTGGAAAAGTCAGGGACTGAACCTGTGTTGTCTAGCTCTACAGCCTGCCCATTCTATTTTTTGTTTTTTGAGAGATTTTTGCTATAGGGTGCATACACTCTCTAGAGAGACAAAAAGCAAGAAATCATCCCTGAAGGGATGGCCAAGCTGCAATCCCTTTTCCTCTTGGGATTTTGGGCATGCATGCACATGTGCTGAGTGTGAGTTTCATGCTTCTGGATCTGGGACTCAAACCGTAGTCAACCACGTGGGAGTCCAGCGCTTTAACTACTATGCCATTTGCTGGCCCCAAGGCTGTCCATTCTTAACCATTTTACCAGGGGAGAACCTATAGTAGGACTGGCCAGATGGAGCTGTCAGGGATTCAGGAAGGATTTTAAGTACAGGCAGCAGTGGCACTGCAGAGAGGGGAAGGGAAGATGAGGATTGACAAAGCAGCAGGGGCTGGGCAGGTCAGGGGCTTGGACAGGAGGGCCGTGTGGGTGATGAGGGTCCAGGAGGATGGTGGCAGTGGAGTGAGTGGAATACGAACACAGACACAGATGGCCCTTCCACTGAGTGTGCTCGGGGTGGGGGATGCTGGCTCAGGGTTTAGAGAGGGCTTTCGGATGGCAGAGACCAAGCAGTCTTCCT
>NW_006198387.1:0-14859 GCF_000334495.1 Tupaia belangeri chinensis | reverse complement strand
AGAGGTTTTTGTCTTAGGGCATGTTCCTTATTAAAAAAAAAAAAAAATTATTCTGGGGCTGGCAGGTGATGTGGTGGTTAAGGCACTGAATTCCCACTTGGCTGACTGCAGTTCAAGTTCCAGACATGGTGGCTTGCTTTCTCAACTTGCTTTCCCTCCCTCTCTCTCTTTCTTTCTCTTTGTGGTCAAATTTAAAAAATAATAACAAAATTAAATAAATGATTATTTTTTAAAAAGGTGTTCTCAATGTCCACCTCTTTTTTTTTTTTAAGAGGATTTATAATTAAAGCAATATTTTTGTTTGTTTTTGAGAGATTTTTGCTATAGGGCCCATGCACTCGCCAGAAAGACAGAGACAGAGAGACAGAAAGCAAGAAATCACCCCCCAGGGGGGGATGGCCACACTGCAATCCCTTCTCCATTCTCCTCTCAGGATCTTGGGCACACATGCAAATGTGCCTGGCGTGAATTTTAAGCCGCCAGGTCCGGGACTCAAACTGTGGTCTATCTACTACATGGGAGATGATAGTTCAGCGACATGGCCATTATGCCAACTGCTGGTTCCTAAAGCAATATTTTAATACCCTCTGAGTGCAGTTTAATTTTTGACTTGATAATCTTATTTGTAAGGTTAAAACATGAAACTACATACACACACAGGATGGTATGGGATGAGGTCTCTTAGCCCTGCATCTCTCTATGTAAGTCCTACCCACCCCTCAGTTTCGTTCCTTTTTTTTTTTTTTTGGAGAGGTTTTTGCTATAGGGCGCATGCGCTCGCCAGACAGACAGGGAGAGACAGAGAGACAGAAAGCGAGAAATCACCCCCCAGGGGGGATGGCCACGCCGCAGTCACTTCTCCTCCATTCTCCTCTTGGGATCTTGGGCACGCACCCGGTGTGAGTTTTAAGCCACCAGGTCCGGGACGCAAACCGCAGTCGACTACGTGGGAGTCCAGCGACATAGCCATTACGCTAACTGCTGGTCCCCACCCCTCAGTTTCTTGCATGAGCTTCCAGTGTTTCCTTATTTCAAGGTTTTTCTTGTTGGTACTGTTGACATTTTGGATGGATCATTCTTTTTTTATAGGATGTTTGGCAGCATCCTGTCCTCTGCTCACTAGATGCTGATAACACCCTTTGCTCCCCAGTTATGAGAATCAGAAGTGTCTCTAGACATTGCCACCTGTCTGCTAGGAGGGTAAAATAACCCCCGTTTGAGAGCCGCTGCTTTGTCCGTAGCAAGCAAACAGCATTGTCAGTTTTCTCTGATCTCCCTTCTTAAATACACTTCACGCTGTTTTGATCCGTTTTTTTTTTTTTTCTTCCAGTTTTTGCCATAGAGCATGTGTGCTCGCCAGAGACAGAGACAGAAGGAAAGAAATCACTCCCGGGGGGATGACCATGTCGCAGTCCCTTCTTCAATCTCCTCTTGGGATTTTGGGCATGCATGCACATGCTGGTGGGTTTTCCAGTCCCCTGGGTCCTGGACTCAAAGCTCTGTCAGCCATGTGGAATCCAGCACTTTCACCTCCACACCACCTGCTGGCCCTGCAGCTTGCTTTTTTCACTTACTGTACTCAGCAGTCTTTTCATCTCAGTGCATAAAAACCTTCCTACTTTTTCAGTGGCCTTACACTGTTCTCTTGTATAATAATTTATTTAACCAGTGCCTTGTGGATGGTCCTTTAGGTTGTCTCCAGTCTCTTGCTATTATGTTTGTGCTGTGATGTGTAATCTGATATATGAGTCATTTTCCATGTGAGCAAGTGTATCTACAGGGGACCCCTTGGAGAGAATGCAGACTGTTGGTAATTTTGATGGATATTGCCAAATTGCTCTCCATATTAGGTTTCTATGGCTGCTGTAACAAGTGACTACCTTAGTGGTTTGAAAGAACACAAATTATTTTCCTGCTGCTCAGGAGGTCAGAAGTACTAAATGTGGTCACTGGGCTAAGGTCAAGGTGGTAGCAGGGCTGTATTTCTTCCGCAGACTTTGGGAGAGACTTGATCTCTTGTGTTTTCTGGGTTCTAGAAGCTGCCCACGTTCCATGGTCATGGCCCTTCTATCTTCAAAGCCAGTAGCCATCACTTCGCTCTGACCTTTACCTTTGTCATCACAACCTCCTTCACAAGAGTGAATACACAAGAGCGTCTCGTCTTCCCTGTTCTATATGGAAAGCAATGACCTAGGGCCCACCTGGGGCATCCAGGCTCCTCTCCCCATCCCAAGTCAGCTGATTAGCAACCTTCATTCTCTGCAGCTTTCATTTCCCCTTTGCCATATAACAGAACCTATGAGGGGACTTCAAAAAGTTCACCAGAAGGTAAAATTAAAGTATGAATTTATTGTAGTCCAAAAAATTTTGAAATCCATGCATAGTCTTTCTTTCTTTCTTTCTTTCTTTCTTTCTTTCTTTCTCTTTCTTTCTTTCTTTCTTTTTTTTTTTAAAAACTTTTTAAAAGAAGTTTATTTCTTCCATGAAATAGAGGCAAGACAGGCGCCCTTGACTCTGTCTTGCCATGCTCCAGTTTCCCAACCCTCCCACTTGTCAGGATTTGGGCTCACGTGGACCCATTGTGTTTTCATGTTGACTTGGGTTCTGAACCTGCAGTTGGTCACATGGCTTCCAGAATTGCTTCTCGGTGTGCTCCTGACTGCTCCCCTGAGGCTGGGCCATACTTACAGGTCAGGTCCTACAGACGAGGGTGTGGACATCTTTCTACCATACGATTATACCAGTTTATCCTCCCTTCAGAGGTGTACATGAGTGCCTGTTTTTCTATAGCTTTACTAACATTGTGTGTTACCAAACTTGAATTTCTGCTGGACTGATGGGTTGAAAGAAATGATTATACCAGTTTATCCTCCCTTCAGAGGTGTACATGAGTGCCTGTTTTTCTATAGCTTTACTAACATTGTGTGAATTTTTGCTGGACTGATGGGTTAAAAGAAATGTAGCTGTGATTTGCAATTTTTAAGTGATAAAGGAAATAAAGTATCTTTCCATTTGTGTGAGTCTGTTGCTTTTCTAAAAAGCCCTGAAACCACAAAGTTCTTACTTGTAATATTTGGTTTCTCTTAGTTTTGTTTTGTTTTTCCTTTTATAGACATCACCGGTCATCTTTTACTGCATTATTTTCAGATTTATCCTTTCAGCTGCTCTGTGATAGTCTATCCATGGAACAGCCCCCTGGTTTGCTTAACCATTCCTTAGCCTTTGCACAGTTATGTCAGTCAGTCTATAAACAGGTTTTGGGAATGAAGCCCAGTTAAAATGTGTGGGCTGGAGCTAGTTGGTGATATGATGGTTAAGGTGGCTAGATCCCACATGGCCAAGTGCAAGGTGTGAGTCCCGGACCCTCCGGCTTGAAAAGCATGCCAGGTATGTGTGCAGTGTGCCCAAAATCCCGAGAGGAGACTGGAAGAGAAGGGATTGTGGTGTGGTATTTCCCTTGGGACGTGCTTTCCCATTTCTCTGTCTCTCCAGCAAGCATACATGCCCTCCAACAAATTTAAATAAACAGCAATAAATAAACAGAATGTTGGGCTGCCTGTTCACATGGGCATACCCAATGCAATGTTTTATGCACCTACCAGCATGTTAGGATCCTGTGTTTTAAGACACCTAAATTCTTGCATGGAGCAGTTGTGACCATAAAGCCTTTTGGAATATCAACCTTTCTCCCAAGGCTCACATGCCCAGCATACTCAGGAAGTTCTCTGTACTTGAACTGGGCACCTTTCCATGTGGGACAGCACAGTGTCACGTTTTATTGCTGTGCCACCGGCCCCGATTTCTGTTAAACTTGAGCAGCAAATCAGAATTAACCTAACCTCTGACAGTTATTGAGTAATAATTTATCATTTTTAGATAAATCAGGTATTCTTCTTCAACATCTGGTATTGTAAAAGAGCTAGAATTTGTAGTCCGAGGGTCCTGTCTTTGTCACTTTCAAGGTGGAGGTTTTAGACTCCACCACTCACCCTTACCCCACCAAGTGTCTCACATGTGCTGTTAGGGAGCATTCGAGTGGTGTGCTCCCATTTACTCCTGCGGGAATATAGCAGAGTGTGACGGTGTGACGTGCTGTGATGGGATTGGCCTTGACCCTTGTTCCTTAGCTGTACCTGGCCTGGGGTGGGTTTTTTTTTTTTTAAATCACCCCCCAGAGGGGATGGCCACGCCGCAATCCCTTCTCCTCCATTCACCTCTTGGGATCTTGGGCGCACATGCACACACGCTTGGCGTGAGTTTAAGCCACCAGGTCCAGGATGCGAACCGCAGTCGACTACCTGGGAGTTCAGCGACATAGCCATTATGCTAACTGCTGGTCCCAGGCCTGGGGTCCTTTAACTTGTAATATCCTGCCCTTGGTGATACTGACCATCTGTACTCAGGCGCTGTCTCTGCCCGTGTGGAGGTGCATGTGAGCTTTTCGCTGCTTCATCCATATCAAACGCGCCAGTGGGAACAACACGAAGGGGAGACTTCCTGAAGGATCCAGGTTCCCCTGTCTCTCAGAGCAGGATAAATGCGTGGCCTGTGTGCTGACACCTTCGGGGCCTGTGCTTTTCTTCCCAGGGTCTAGCTGTGTCTTAGTGCTCCTCCCACAGTGCCTAGCACCTTCAGCCTAAGCATCCGTTTATCATCCCGGCTCTCTGTGTTCCAAGGCACATCGCTGGATCATGCATGGCCATCAGCCGCCCTGTGCCTGGACTGCACTTTGGGCTCTCGTGGATGTGTTAGTATCAGAAGTGGCTACTTTAATGTTTTTTTCTATTCTTAAAATAATAGACTTTTACTGAACACCTGCTTTGTGGCAAGCACTGTGCTAAATGCTTTAAATAAACTGATAACATCCAATCCACAGGAAACCCTAGGAAGTAGGACTATTGCTATCCCCATTTTACAGATGAGCAGTTGAGACACAGTGGTGTTAAGTAACTTGCCCAGGGCCACACTGCTAGTAAAAGGCAGAGTCACATTCACTTGGAGGCAGGTGGCTGCAGACAGCCTGTGCTCCCAGCCGTGAATCCTGTACTGATAGTGTCCATCTTGGTGGTGGGGGGAGCAGCTCACCATGCTGGCCAGTGACTTCTGCCCACAGCACAGGGCTGCAGGGTGGTTACTTTGGCTCACTCTTTACCCTTTGCCTCAACTCCTTCCTCCTCTTCCCTATCTTTCCCTGCCTGCCCATGTGGCAGAGGAAGACTCTCAGCCCTGTGCTTTGAGTCATGGGAATGTGCGCTCTTCAAACACAGGTGTTAATGGCTGAAATTAATTGGCAATCACAGCACCTGTTCAGAAAGCCCCTAACAGCCCTATCCCCAGTAATTACCTGTTAGGAACTTCGCAGCCACAGAATTACCACAGCTTTCTTTGAATCCTTTCATATTTTCAACTTAATGGAATGATCTCTTGGGCTGCCTGTGGGTTCAGAAAACATTCCAAATTCCACGATTTCTTCTCTAATTCAGCTCTTCTCTTTAAAAATGGTGTGTGTACTATTGATAGAAGAACTGAGATTTGGAGTTCTAAGATCCAGGTGTAAATTTTGACTTTTAACTTTCAAATGAAGAAGGTTTGAATTCATTGCTTTCCTTGCTAATCTTCAGTTTCCCCATCAATGACATGGGAATGAATGAGTTTACCTTGGAGTTTATTAAGATAAGATGAGTTAAAAACATGACAGAACCTTGTAATCTGCTGTTAGGGATTAAGTGAGATTCGATCTCAATGCTTAACTAAACGGCGTAATCTTTAAACCCCTGCAGCAGCTGAGCGTGTTCCAGTTCTCAGCCATTGCTGCTGTCTGTGCCTGGCCCGCCCCGACGTGGTTCTGCCATTGAACCGTGTGATTACTCACTTGTTCTTTTCTGAGCACCCGTATGGGTCAGCCACTTGCTTAGGAGCTGGGGAAGCGGGAATGTGTCGATCCCTGGCTTGTCCTCGGAGAGACCACTGTGAGGTGCAGGACAGACAGTTCTGGAATGGGAGCTCCCGGGTAGCCCTACAGGAAGCTGTGGAGTCCTGGGTGTTGGAAGACAGGCTTCTGACCCAGGGAGCTTCCCATTCCTAGCAGGTGAGAGCCGAGCTGATCCTGAGCTCAGGAGACAGGAGGAGAGAGTGCTCTGGTCTAGGGCAGCCGGTGAAGGTGTGAGGGAGGGCTGTAATGGGAGTGCTGCAGGCCTGCCAGGAGGGGGTGGGGGGGTGCCTGCAAGGTAGGCAGGCCCCCTTGGGACAGTGGAAGCAGAGAATGACTGTCAGATTGAGGTTTGGGGACTATTACTTTGGGGGCTGTTTGGAGGATGGGCAGGAATGAAGGAGACCAAAGGCATCCAGACAGGCTGGGGCTGCAGCTTTCCACGTCTGAGTTTTTTTCAGTTGGTTTGCTTCCACCCTGCTCTGGGAGAAGAGGCCAGAGAGACCCAGCCCCCTACCTCCGGGGAAGCCAGTTGACCAAGCTCTTGCTCTGCCAGCCCAGGTGACCCGTGGCTGTTAAGGTTCATGTTCCAGAAGGTATTTGGGAGTTCAGCCTTGGTTTCGTCTCTGCGAGGAGAAGGGAGGCCCTGGGCCGAGATGAGGTGTACAGTCTGCTTCCGGAAAGGAGGGTCAAAGAACACGAAACTCAGACAGCTCCCACCTCCATATGCAGCCCAGACGGCAGCTTGTGGTCTCCTTCAGCCTGGGACAGAGAGCTTGTCATTTCTTCCTGGTAGGCCCAGGGTGGCTGCCAATTCTCATGCACTCAGCACTGGGCCCATCAGAAATACCCCAGAACAGAACCTTTCTGCCCTCTAGCATTGAATGAAATAAGAGATTTTGCAGGAAAGAGTCACCTGTTTTCCCTTCCCTTTGTTTGAGGTCCGTGGGTTCATGTCTTTCTCTCCAGGTCCCAGAACTGCCATAGCTCCAGCTTCTTGGAGGAAAGTCCAGGCCAAGCCCAGTTCTCAGCCGCCTGCAGTGAACATTCCCGCCAGCAGGTGGCAGCAGGCGTCTGCATGGTGCCGGGGCCATGTGTGCCGTCCGCAGCCCAGCCGTGCCACACCTCTTGGCATAGGGGAGGCGATTGGGGCTGGAGGGGGTGGGTAAGAGATGAATCAGACATGGGCCTGCCCATGGGGAAAGCAGAGCACAGGGAGACTACAAACAGAGGCTCTAAAACAGAATAAAATGAACTCTCTGAGATGTGGGCGGCAGCGTGGTACAGGGAGAAAAGTGGAGGCAGCAAGATTCAGACAGACCTGGGCTCTGACCCTGCCACTGCCACTTACCAGCTGGGACATTGTGTGATGTAAAATGAGCAAGAGTTACAATAGCTGACAGACATGTGGCATTTCCTTGGCCAAGCGCCGGTCCGGGTGCTTTCTGTCTGTTAATTTGTTTCCTTCACAATCCTTGATTTAGAAACAACCATATCCCCTTTTTACAGATCTGGAAATGAAGGCACAAAGTTAAATTCTTTCTCAGGGTCATGCAGTTAGTGGCTGGGAGAGCTGAATTCGAACTCGGGCAGGGCAGTTGCTCGCTTTCGTGATGCTGTGTCTGTGGGACCAGCACAGTGCCTGACGCCAGAGCAAGGCCCCTTATTATAAGCAGCTCTATGACTCGAACCGTTCACGACAGACAAGGGTGACATATGCTTGCGTATCACGGTCCATCATCAGCGTCACTCGTTCTCCCTCTTCCTGGCAGGTTTGGGCATGTGAGCGTGGCACACCTCCTTTTGGAGCACGGAGCTGATGTCAATGCCCAGAACCGGCTGGGGGCCAGTGTGCTCTCAGTGGCCTCTCGGGGTGGCCATCTGGGTGTGGTGAAGCTGCTTCTGGAAGCTGGAGCCTTCGTGGACCATCCCAACCTCTCAGGCGAGCAGCCAGGGACAGCGAGCAGCAGGGACGAGCTGCTGGACATCACAGCCCTGATGGCCGCCATCCAGCACGGGCACGAGGCCGTGGTGCGTCTGCTGATGGAGTGGGGCGCGAACCCCAACCACATGGCCCGGACTGTGGGCTGGAGCCCGCTGATGCTGGCGGCTCTCACTGGGAGGCTCGGCGTGGCCCAGCAGCTGGTAGAGAAGGGAGCCAACCCTGACCACCTCAGTGTGCTGGAGAAGACTGCCTTCGAGGTTGCGCTGGACCGCAGACATAGGGACCTTGCAGACTACCTGGACCCGCTGACCACCGTGAGGCCCAAGACAGGTCAGGCGCGTCACCACCCGCCCCCTTTCCTACTGTGTCTTCACGGAGGACCCTGGGTTGTATTTAAGTGGCTTGGGTAGAGGATTGCCCAATTCTCAGGGCACACGGAGATCAGAGTGCAGTCCTGCAGAGCAGTGGGCCTTGAGACTCAGTAGGGCGTACCTGCTGGTGCAGGTTCCTGGCCCACCCGAGTCTGATCCAGAAGCTCCGGAAAGAACTCGGACCCCTGTGTAGCAGGGACCCTCCTCCTGAGCCAGATGATGCAGAGGCAGGTGCTTCCAGGATGCCCTTAGAATAATGGTTGGCAAATGTTTTCTGTAAAGGGCCAGATGATCAGTAATTGAGGCCTTGTGGGTCCTGCCATCTCTGTCAGAACTACTCATCTCTGCTGGGGGAGAGCAGCCGAGTGTGTTCCGGGTGGTGGCGGTGACGAGAACAGGCAGGGAGCAGACTGGCCCGTGGTCTGTAGTGTGCCACCTCTGCTCTAGAGTAACGTGCCTAGCCTCTTCTGCCAGTGGCCAGTCCCCAAGACTCATTCACCTGACATTAATGAGAACTAGCCCCCTTTTGACTTTTGGATTGTTTTTAAGTACCTGCTAAGTGTGTCCTGTTTCTTTTTGCCATTTCCCGGTGTTTAAAGGAGTATCTAACTGTCCTTACCGCAGTAGGACCATGAGCTGCAGTGTCACACCTAGCCTCCCCGCCCTCTGTAATGGGCCTGACTTCAGGGACAGGGCCGAGACAGTCCAGGGCAGCACTAGGCCACAGCATGTAAGCATCCATGGTTGGAAGGTAAGAGGTGAGAGTCTTCAGACGAATGGGCTAAAAAGACCTAACAGCGTGGAGAAGCTTGGTACTGCCCAAGCAGTGAATGTATACCGTAGTCTCGTCAGACATGGGTGATAAAAATGGCATAAATGCTGACTAGCAATACATAATCCAATCAGAACAACTCTGAGGTAAAATAAATATGTTTAGAGATGCTTATAATGGCAGAGATGGCAGAGATGAAGAGGACACATTCTCAGGAAGGAGGACAGCTAGGGAAACCTGTCTGAAGCCCTGAGTCCTCATCCTTTGTACAGTTTGGGAAACTGAGGCCCAAAGAGGGAGACAGAGTGGCGATACTCAGAAGGCAAGAGATTGTGGGGTAGCCCCTTGACGTACTGCTGCCCACCTGCAGGCTTTGTCGGGGTGACCTGGGCCACACCTTCACCTCATCTGTAAAACAGGCTGAACAATGACAACACGGTGGTCGTGAGGAGGGACGGGTTGCCTTCCACTTCGTGAGGCACTGGGTCCAATCGCCAGTAGAATGCTGGGGCCTCATTAAGGGTCACAATTTGTTTTTAAAGAATTACTTAATTTTATTTGTTCATTCATTTATTTTAATTTGACCAGAAAGAGACACAGAGAGAGAAAGAGAGGGAATGTGAAAAAGCAAGCCACCAGGTCCAGGACTCAAACCATGGCTGGCCATGTCAGTGTCCAGCACCTTAACCACCACGCCACCCGCTGGTCCCCAAGAGTCACAACTCTTAATAGAAATTAGTACTCTGGGGCTCCTGGTACAGAGGCTGTCCCCCCCACCCCCTTTTTCTTTGACAGATAGGGCATGTGCACTCAACAAAGAGACAAAAAAAACCAAAAAACAAAAAAAATCACTCCCCAGGGGGCATGGCCTTGGATAGGGCATGTGCACTCAACAAAGAGACAGAAAAAACAAAAAACAAAAAATATCACTCCCCAGGGGGCATGGCCTTACAGTCCCTTCTACTTTCTCTCTAGGGATTTTGAGCATGCACACACACATGCCTGGGGTGAGTTTTAAGCCACCGGGTCCAGGATTCAAACTGCAGTCAACTACGTGAGAGTCCAGTGATGTAACCACCACACCATCTGCTGGTCCCCGTATGGAGTTTTTCATGTTGGCATGAGGTTTTTCTTTTCTTTGAAGGTGTAGATTGGTTTATTTTCGTGGCTGTGACAGGAAAGGTCCTGCCCTTCTAGCTCTTGCTGTGCCCAGCATACCTCCCAGTGTGGAATCTCCCCATCGCAGGGATCCTCCCGAGAGGGAGTTCACCCATTTTGCTGTGGACAGTGAGACCCAGATCCTTGCCCTCAAGGTCTTTGGCCTTTATCAGGAAGGCCAAACAAGCAGACATATTAAATAAAAGTAAATCTTAAATGCATTAATCAAATTACGTAATAGGGTAGGTAGCGGGGCCACAGGGTTATTTGGGCAAGGTAAAGGATCGGGTGTGCAGGGTCGAAACGGACAGTGGGTGGTCTCTGTGATGAGGTGAGAGTTCAGCAGATGGGCAGGAAACGAAGTGTGCCAGGCATGTGGCTCTCAGGGAGGGGCCCGGAAGGGCCACAGCAAGAGCAAAGGCTGTTACCGACAGTGACAAAGATTCACATCAATAACTCAGTAGCCCTAGGTCTTCCTGTGAGGTGCCAGGAAATCTGCCCCTGCTGGGAACTTGGACCCTCCACTCCGCAGCAGTAAGGGAACCCTTGAAGCTGTCACTGTCCTGCAGTGCTCCAGCTCCCCCACTCCCCTCCATGGTTGTGTGGAGGTTGGAGCAGGGTTTTTTTTCCTCCTTCTGGGTGGTGGGTGGGGGAGTGCAGGGCCCTTGGGGCTGCTGTGATATAAGTGAAAAAGCTGAAGGCCAGAGTGAGGACAGGACCCACCCAGGTCGCTCAGCATCAGGGCACAGCTGCCCAGCCTGCAGGGTCAGACTGGACTGTGGGTGATGAATTTGTACCAGATGGTGGCATAGCCGCCTACATAAGGCCAGCTGAGGCCCTCAGACCCTGCCTGTCAGCAGTCTGGGCATGAGAAGGCCCCTGGCCCACAGCAAAATTTGGCTCTTACATTTTTAAAGCTACCCAACATATTTTTAAAAATTAAGATGCAGAATTATCTCTTGACAGAATTCTTGTTTTCAAGTTAAAGAACGTTTTTTTTTTTTTATATAAAAAAAATTTACTGGGGCCAGCAGATGGCTTAATGGTTACGTCACTGGACTCCCATGTAGTAGACCGTAGTTCGAATCCCAGACCTGGTAGCTTAAACTCAGGCTGGATATGCGTTGTGCCTGCCCAAAATCCTGAGAGGAGCATGGAGGAGGGATTGCAGTCTTACCCCGCCCCCTCGGGGTGATTTCTCACTTTCTATCTTTTTCTGTCTCTCTGGCAAGTGCACGTACCCTATGGCAAAAATCTCTCTTAAAAAATGTACTTATTCATTATAATAATTATTTTTAAGTTTCCTATAAGACACATGTGCTCATCAGAGTGAGACAGAGAGAGTGAAAGCAAGCTACCAGGTCAGGGACTTGAACCACTGTCGGTCATGTGGGAGTGCAGTGCCTTAACCACCACACCATCTGCTGGTTCCCTTTTCACAGGCAGAATTAGTCACTGGGTTTCAGGCTGTGTCTACTTTCCATTAAGAATTCTTGAGTTAATTATTAAGTCCTCAAGAAAGTCAGGCGTATTTTTCTGTGCAGAAGTGCTGAGGTCCCCACGTTAGTGATGAGGAAGCAGCACATCTTGGGAAAGTGCACTCCAGTTCAGATAGCACTCCAGACTCAGTGTTCCTTGCCCTCTCAGCTGCCTGTGAGGCTAATCTGGACCAGAGGGCCAGCCTTACAGGTGTCCTCTTGCAACTGCTCCATCTGCTGGGATTGGTTAAGGAAGTCCTTCCTTCAGCTCACAGCATATCGGCCGACCATCAGGATGCCTGCCCTTCGCCAGGAGCAGGGTACCCACTGGTCTAAGCAGTATCCCGTCCCACTGGGATAAACACGTGGGAGAGGGGCTGGCTTGTGCTGACTGGGAGCAGCCAGGCTTGGCTGTGGGGATAGGTGTGAGTCCTGGCACCAGCAGGGAGCTTTATTTGCACGTCTGGGACAGGGAAGTATATTCATATTGCTTCTTATTTGGGAAGGAAGTCAAAAATTAACATTGGCAGAGCCTGCAGGTGACTTGGTGGTTGGATTGCTGGTCTTCCACATGGCCAATTATGGTTCAAGTCCTGGAACTTGCATCTTGCTTTCTCACTTTCTCTCTGTGTGTGTGTGTGTCTTTGATGAGCATAGCAAGTTAAAAAAAAAAGTCATGTTAGCCAGTGGTGTGATAGTTAAGGTATTTGACACTCCCACATGGCCGACCGCAGTTCAAGTCCCAGACCTGGTGACTTGCTTTCTCATTTTCCCTCTCTCTCTATGTCTCTCTCTGGTCAAATGAACATAAATGAATAAATAAAATTAAATAATAATTCTTTAAAAGCAAACGGTAACTGAATGTTTAAAACATTAACATTGGGTCTCCTGGTGACTGTGTCCGTGACCTTCCTATGGGATCAGCTGCTCAGTGTCTCAGGGTCCCTGCTTTGGAATTGTCTCACATCATACATTTTGTTTTTGCTCGGGAAGAACCGTCATTTCCTCTTAAATTTCCCCCAGAAATCTGGGCTTTTATAGGAGCACACTTTTCACGATGTTTAAGAAAGGACACCCCAAGGTTTAGAATGCCCCAAAACAGGTGCGCTAGTTGTTTGGGATCAGGCTGGTGACGTGCCTCTCACATGGGTTTTGTTGGCCAAATGACCTCCCATCATGTGTTTCTGAAGCGTTTTCAGACACTTCTAGGTAATAACCCTTTGAGAAGGTTGCTGGGTTCACCCGTTAATACCGGCATTCATCCGTTATCCTCGGCTTCATCTGGATTGCTTTCGAGAAGTAGGTCCTTTTCGAGGCTGTGCTGTATTGTGAGGTCCCGTGACTCTTCTGTTCCGTTAAACCTCTCCGTCGTTAACTTTCAAAATCTTTGTTTACGCAGATGAGGAGAAAAGGCGACCTGATATTTTCCATGCATTGAAAATGGGTAAGTGCTTTAGAAAATCTTTTTGGATGTTTAAGACTAAAGGACCCTTTTTTTCCATCCTGATATTTGAAGTCCTTCCCAAGGCCACCGGAGTATTTGAGAAACAGGCATTTTGTTATTTCCTGACTGTCCAATTTCTCCCACGGCAGTTCACCCCTGGAGGCTGGTATTTACCATGGTGCTGTACACACAGATCCCAGACCGCCTTCCCAGGCCCGTCCTCCCTCCAGCCTGCTATTGTGGCTGTCTGTTTTTCCCTACCCCCGAAATGCCTCTCTGTGCACCCACCCTCTCCAAACTCCTTGTAACAAAGGGCTATTTTAGCCTCCAGTTTCCTCTGGATATAGACTCTGCCTCCAAGAAGCCCTCCTTGATCCTCACCCCTAGCAAGACCTGAACTCTCCTGCATGCCCATTGCCTTTCATCTGTTCACTTAAGAAACTAACAGCATTTCTGTCTCTTAACTAGCACTTCTATCCGTTTGTATGCTTGTTCCTGTCCCATGCGGACTGCACTTTGAGAGTAGGACTCAGTCCCTCTGATGCCTAGCAGCCCATGGCCGAAGTGGAGTCTCAGCTGGTGTTCGTTATGTGACCTAACTGAATAAATAAACCCTGGTGCCGGATGTGTAGGTCACCTGGGCTCCCGCTTGTGTTCACAGGAAACTTCCAGTTGGTCAAAGAGATTGCTGACGAAGACCCCAACCACGTGAACCTGGTCAATGGGGACGGGGCGACCCCTCTGATGCTGGCAGCTGTCACGGGGCAGCTGCCTCTGGTGCAGCTGCTGGTGGAGAGGCACGCTGACGTCGACAAGCAGGACAGCGTGCACGGCTGGACGGCCCTCATGCAGGCCACCTACCACGGGTCAGTGCCACTCCTCTGCCTCAGTGAGGACGAGGAGCAGATGCTCTGAGCTGGGGCTGTGAAGACAGTGAGGCATGATGGTGAGAGCCACACAGGCTCCTCTTCCTATTTTATTCTGCATACCCACCCTCTGTGCCCTGGTGTCCTGTCACCCCTCACATTTCCACCAGTGGCCAGCACTTTTTTTGGAGAGGTTTTTGCTATAGGGCGTGTGTGCTTGCCAGAAAGACAGAGAGACAGCGAGAAATCACCCCCCAAGGGGGATGGCCATGCCGCAATCCCTTCTCCATTCTCCTCTTGGGATCCTGGACACGCCCGCACATGTGCCCGGATTGAGTTTAAGCCACCAGGTCTGGGACTCGAACCGCGGTCGACTATGTGGGAGTCCAGCGACATAGCCATTGCGCTAACTGCTGGTCTCATGGAATGTTTAATACAGAAAGATAAGTTTCTGTAGGCCGGTTCCAATTGAATAAAGTGAGGGGTCTATTTGGAACTTTCCCATCGAGATAGAAAGACGTCCTCGAGCTGCCCCTACATGGAATGATCGTCGGCCGTTCGTAGCATCATCTTCTTAGGACGTTTGTTGGAGAGACTCCCCCTTACTCTCTCCTTTTGAAAATGCCTTCAGCATTCGCTGTGTGCTTATGAATCACTTCTCACTTGATCATTCCAGCAGGGTGGGGCCGTCACCCTCCTGGAGGCTTCCTCTCTGGGTTAGGCATCTTACTGCGACCAGGCTCTGACTCCAGATTAGGGGCTCTTTCCGTGACCTGCTTCAGGTGATCATATCACTTTGAGTCATCGGGGAACAGTTTGTTTTACTTGCTGGGTCTCAGACTTCCATACCAACATCTGGTCTGTATGAGGCTTTCCCAGCAGAAGGGCAGGGATCA
>NW_006198386.1:1625108-1640707 GCF_000334495.1 Tupaia belangeri chinensis | reverse complement strand
AGTTGGCAGTAAGTAGGAACACCATTCATTTTGGAGATTAATACTGTTTTGGTCCACATGACCGACTTTGAGAATGGTTTAAAAGATCGCTCTAACCATCAGTATGAAATGTCACATGTTAAAATCAGTCAGTTGATCTCAGTGTTAATCAAGGATGGGGTTAGGGGTCATAACCAT
The DNA here is from genome assembly GCF_000334495.1 of Tupaia belangeri chinensis. Taxonomy (NCBI): domain Eukaryota; kingdom Metazoa; phylum Chordata; class Mammalia; order Scandentia; family Tupaiidae; genus Tupaia; species Tupaia belangeri. The sequence continues at coordinate 1,640,530 of NW_006198386.1, read as the reverse complement.
CAGCTACACAGGAAAGAGCCATTCCCTCTACCCACATCCTGAGAACGCAGTTCCTGGCTTACAGCCAAGGCCAATGCTAAGAAATGAACGGCATATTTTAGCCCAAGTAGAAAGAATAACGATAAAAGTAATGCCTGCTCTTTTCTAGAAATACATAAATTATAAAATATGAAACTATAAAATATAAACATCACCTATAATCTCACCACCCAAAGATAGAAAATTAAAATGTTCACGTAGACATACATACTCTGCGTGGTCAAGAATAAGACGAGTCCATATTTATAAATTTGTAATATTTCACTGTGTGCTGTAAGGATTGTTCTTTGCCAATGAAGTAGATCTAGATCATATTGATTATTATCTTTCTGGTACACCGGTGGACAGATAAAGCATAATTGATTGAACATTCTCCCATTGATGGCCTTTACCTGGCTTTTATAACTTTTCCTCCTTTGATCTGTGGTAATCAACTTTATGGCCATACATTGGTCAATTTGTCAGATGTCTTTAGTAGAATCTCTGTATTCATAGTGAGCTGTGAGTTCTATGGTCTTTATGTAAACAACAGGTATGCTACACACAAGAGGTGAAAATGTTAATTCTGGAAGACCCGGGCTCTGCTTAATCTGAGGGTTACGTAACCAGTCTGGTTTCACTGGATCCACTCTCTCTAGATGACCTCATTTAGGGGAACAGACTCTTCAAGGGGCAAATAAGAATGAAAGGGTATAACTTCGACCAGTAAAAATCTTCCAGCTCAACTATAACACGTGCAATGAGTGAATTTTGCAAACCGATTTTTAACCACATGAACATAAAGAATAGGTGTGTGTGTGTGTGTATGTGAAAGTTCAGCTCACCAATGAGTAAACACAAAGGTCAGGAGGTAAAAGACATGAGATACCTGTGGTAGTGACCTATGGTTGGAAGTGAGGGGGAGCATTCCTGGGAGAGGAGTAGTGTGGCTCGGATATGCACATGGTTTGGCCTCCATGTTTTTTCTTCTGGGGAACCCCCTCTCACCCCTTTGATCTCTATTTCCGCCAGCATCATTTCATATGTATCTTAGCACAGATCCTTAGCACAGCAGAAGCATGTTTTTCAACATGTGAATTCATTTATGAGTGGACTAGGAAAAATGTTAAAAACTGACCTTATCCACATGAGTCTAGGGCAGTTTCAGGGAAAACCTTAAGGAGAGAGAATGGGAGGAAACCCTTAGAACCATGCATGGATGCCTTACGGGACACTGAGCTGCAGCGAGGCATTTTGAAGTTCATGTGTGCGCCAGGATGGTGGACCGATACCTGGACTGGAAGGCTGGAGTTCTGCCTCTTCAGCCTTACTTGGTGCATGACTGGGACTCTTGGTTTCTCTCCTTCGAATCCAACCTATGCCTAGCTGTCAGAATAATCCCGTTCTCATGACAAAGTCTAGAAGCCTTGGTTCAGGAGCCCATCACCAGGGCACCTGACCTTGTCTCCTGGATCTAGTAACACAGTGATCGCCTACCCTCACCTTATACCCAGATTCAGTAACCTGTATGCCCTGGTTGTCCCCAAACCCCAAGTCCTTGCTTTGAGATCTGCCTAGAGAGCTGCTTTTTTTTTTTGAAGGAGATCTGACCTTGCTCTGCTCATTTTTCAACACTGGGGGCCAACACAACAGATGGAGTGTTCTCCTTATTTCGTTAAATAGCATTATCGAGGTGTAATTAACACACAATAAACGGCATAGATTTAAAATGTGCAATTTGATAACTTTTGACATATGTACATAACCATGAAACCGTTGCAATAACCAAGATAATAAACCCACCTATTACCTGCAAATGTTCCCTTTTACCCTTTAAGTAATCCTTCCCTCTGTCCCCATGCACCCACTGATCTACTTTCTGTCCCTCTATGTTTATTTTCCTTTCTTAGAATTATATTATAGAAGTGGAATCAGATAGCCTGCACTTTGGGGGAGGGCCCAGACTTTTTTTACCCCATGTATTTATTTCAAGGTTCATCCACGTCGTCGTGTGTCAATAATTCATACCTTTTATTGCTGAGTAGCCTCCTGTTATATTGAACATCACCAGTTGTTTATGTATTTATCTGTTGATGAACATTTGGGATATTTCTAGTTTTTGGTTATTACAAAAAAAAATGTGCTATGAACATTTACGAACAAGTGTTTGTTTGAACATATGCTTTTGTTTCTCTTGGGCAAATACCTAGCAGTAGAATGGCTAGATCATATGGCAGGTGTATGTTTGAGTTTCTGTGAAACTGTCCCAATTTATTTTCCAAGTGGTTATACCAATTTATTTTGCCACCAGTAATGTATTAGTTTGTTTATCTCAATTTTCATTAACTATCACGATATGGGTTTTTTAAGTTTACCCATCCTAGTAGGTAGACAGCGGTACCTTTTTAAAGTTTTCATTTAAATGCCCCTAGTGATTACTAATGTTGAACATTTTCCATATGTATCTTATTCGATGAAGTGTTTGTCCAAGTCATTTACCCATTTACTCCCACATGGGCAACCATGGTTTGAGTACCAGAACTGGAGACTTGTTTTCTCATCCCTCCCCCTCCCCCATTTAAACTAAAATAATAATAATAATTAATGAAATTAAACCATTTTTTAAAAAAGCATACAGCAGACCTTACCTAAAGTTCCAGTTGCCTCTGAAGAACACAGTCACTTAAAATGGTACCTGCAGATGGCATAGCAGTTATGTCTTTGGATTCCCACATCACTGACCGTGTGGTTCAAGTCCTGGACCCAGTGGCATGAAAATCATGCTTGGTGCATGCGTATGTGTGCCAAAGATCCCAGGAAGAGAATGGAGGAGAAGGGATTGCAGTGTGGCCATCCCCCCAGGGGGTGATTTCTCACTTTCCCTCTGTCATCTCTCTCTCTCTCTCTCTCTCTCCAGCAAGCACACAAACAAACAAACAAACAAACAAACAAACAAAAAACACTTAACAGAAGTAGACCACTTTTCATCCAGGTAGCTGCTATATGAGATTCCTAAGATCCATCTTTATCATTCTTTTTCTTCAGAAGATTCCTAGTATCAGTTGGTGTGTGAGCGTGTACATGTTTGTCACAGATTTTAATTCACTTTAGTTTCTACATGCCTTTTTCTTTTTCTGTTTGCCGAAACAACTTAAGTTAAAGGTATAAAGTCCTTTGAAAAGAATAAAATACCTCGGTGCTAGTCATTCCAAATATTTGAACTTAAGGAAATCCACATTTTAAGCATGAAAATCCAATGGGGAGATTTCCTCGATGCTCTCTGTGTGCGTTTCATCATCAGGGAAGCCATTTCCACTCCCCCCTCCATCTTTGCTCAAAATTTGTTGGCCAAATCCAGGTGAAATACAATACCCATTAACCCTCATTAACCCTGTAGCATTTTCTGTTAAAGGGAGGTGTTTCCCAGTATGATGAGAAGAACTGAGATGGTGATGAGAATCGTGTTTGTTGGAGAGTCTCTCAAATCAAATCTAAGATGGGGGAGGGACTGAAAAAGGAAGGGAAAAGGAAGGCTAAAAGCAGAGGGAATGATTGTGTTGCAACAAATGTGAATTTATTATTGTTTACCTTCAAGAAAGCAGGGAAACTGGTCAGATCTTTCTTCCTTAATTGCTTGGTTGACCTCAGGAGGGAAAATAAAAGAAGTCTAAGTTAAATGCACATGTCTTCTGACAATATGCATCCCCTGCCCCCAGTTCCCTTCAGCTGAGTACCCATGTGGTTTCTGATCTTCTGAGCAGAGAGAGCCAGAGTTGCTTTAATAGCCCTTGAGAAAGTGCTTCAGGAGGTATTAGCAGATAGCAGGGTGCCAGGCCACAGCCTTGTCTCCTCAACATGCCCCAGATATTGAACCTTCCAGTAACTACAATTACAACCCAAACCACAAAATGTAGATTTACAGATTGTTTTCAGCAACACCCATTCAAATTTACTTATATTTACACTAGAAAAATTAGGGTAAGTGCTGTTGTGACCAGAGACACAGACCAGGATCAATAACCAACCAATTCCTGGCTAATAAAGCACTTCTCTAAGGTCTACGGTTGCTCTGTTCTGACTTTGAGGTTGGCCTCTAATGTCTTATCCATTGACTTTTCCCGTAAATATGTCTAATCGAGGCCATGTAGGATTCTAAAGAGAAATGATACACTTGGTTTGGTAAGAATTGCTAATTAACCAAGTATGTAAAACTTGTACCTGCTACGACTCACGCGTTTCTGCAGGGCTGAAAACGTCTATGTGACAATGATCTAAAAGTAAAATAGCACCTTCCATTATAAGGTATAGAGTTTGTTTGTTTGTTTGTTTTCTATCTCTTCCAAACCCTAATGGTTCCAAAATTACCTTTAAGGAAAGGATCAAAAAAAAAAAAAAAGAAAAAGAAAGAAAAAAGTTGTAGCAATATTTCCTGAAGTGATCAAACCTCTAACTGGGAAAATAATGTGTGGCATAGATTCACGTTACCCAAGAATTCTTTAATCATGCTTCACCTCCGTTTGTACAAAGTTCTCTCTCTCTCTCTCTTTTTTTTTTTTTCAGCCACAAAAGATTACACTTCCTATTAGAAAGGTCAAGAGAGATTAATTTGGTTCCTTGTACATTTGAATCATTAATTTTGTTCTGTTAACAGAACAGAGTATTTAATCAAACCTAAAGGAAATAAAATAATGAATGACAAGGGGAGGGAAATGGGCAAAGATCTGGGAAGAATTTCAGAAAATTCATGTCCAGTTGGGAGAGTCAGGCCACCGCATCCATGCATACAATGGCTTTCTGAAAAAGTCAACTGCTTAGAGAGTTTCCTGGGTAAACTTGGGACACCCTGTTCCTTAATATCTCTGTCCCTGTACCAAAGGATACATCCCCCTACCACCCCCACTCGGCCACTCAGTTGATTACAGTCTGGTATAAGGAGAAGGCTGTGAGTTCAATTACCCCAGGGAACAATGAGCTTCATCTTCTTCTTTTTTCTTTTTTTCTGTAGGACATATGTGCTTGCCAGAGAGAGAGAGACAGTGAGAGGGAAAGTGAGAAATCATCCACACATGTCTGGTGTGATTTTTTCAAACCACCAGGTCTGGGGACTTGAACCGCAGTAGTCCATTGGGGAAATCCAACGTCTTAACCACCATGCCACTTGCTGCTCTCAGCAGCTTGGTTCTGTATTCATGAACTTGTCCCTGTTCTCACCAAATAGGTTCCTGCCTGAAAAATCACACCCAAGCCAGGACTGCAGATCACAAGAAGGATGAGTGTGACTTTCTTAGGTTAAAACTAGCACTGGCTCTGGGAGAGGAGGTATGCGGAAGTGTATGTCTTACAGACAAACACCTCAGCTTCCTCCAGCACCCCTGACTTTTTCCCATCAGATTTCTTCCTTTCTTTCCATTTTTTATGGAAGAAAAGCACGTCATAGCAATGCTGTATATGGGAAAAAGGAAGACTTGAATTACTTAGGCAGAAATTTAATACAAGCCAGGCTTAGGGTGGCTTAATGAAGGCATTCCTAGGTGTTTTGAATCGTGATAGAGTTGACGAAGCACGGGCTTTATGGTCTCCGTGTACTTCCTGGTTAGACCAACCAGGAATCATTAGAGTATTCTATTGTAAATATGATATAACATTTTAATACAACGTAATAAAACAAAACAAAAAAATATGTTTACAGCCAATTAGTCATTTGATCCTCAGGGCAAACTGAGTATAAGAAAGGAATTCTTTTTTATTTCAATATTATAGATAAGGAAATTACACATTTCTCATCTGAAGGAGCTCACGGTCAACCTGAGGAAACGCTAAGTGAACCTAGTTTATGACAATGACTATCATGCAGGTGTTGGACAGGTGTTAGGGCAGAACCGCTTGCGTAAGTTTCAAGTTTAAGGTGCGCATTGATGGAATAGAAATCACTTACACAAATGAGGAACCCCTTGTTGTGAAGTATCATTGCTCTGTCCCCAGACATTTGATCTTGACAATTAGGAATTTTTCTCTATGAATGCACCATTAAAAACTTAGAAGCCAGCCACAGTGGGACAGTGGTAAAACAAGGTTGTCCAATGCTGAAACCATTTGGAAAGCTTTCAGGTTTGCATCCCAATTTTCCTTGTATATGAGAGGCAAATGCACGCAAGCTTATGATCTCAGCTGGCTGGGTCTGGGAGTAGATTGTGGAATGAAGATCCTATTGGGAAGGGGTGCACATTCATTGAAAAAAAAATTAATAAACTTAAAAAAATTAAAGAGATAAACTAGAAACTAAAAGATATTTGTAACCATATAACCAGCAAATGCTCGATTTTAGGATATATAAAAAAACTCTTCCAAATAAAAATAAAAGATAAACATTCTTATTTGTTTTGGTAGATATTTACTATAGGATGTGTGCGCTCACTGGAGAGACAGAGAGACAGAAGGCCAGAAATTACTCCTCTGGGGAGATGGCTACACTGTTAATTCCATCTCCTCCATTCTCCTCCACTCTCCTCTCAGGATCTTGGGCATGTACACACATGCACCCGGAGTGAGTTTTAAGCCGCAGGGTACGGGACTCGAACCATGGTTGACTACATGGGAGTCTAGTGACGTAACCATTGCACCATCTGCTGATCCCAAGATAAACATTCTTAATAAGTACATAGACAAAAGACAAACAGGAATTTCAGAGCAGAGTAAGAGCATATTATATTAAATATGAAAAGCATTTATCTTAGTTTTATCTTGTAAATGGTAATGAAGATCCCAAAGAGATATCATTTCGTACCGCTACATTGGTAAAAATCAAGGACTCTGAATAAAACACACATACTTCTGGTGGGAATATTTGTTAGTATAACTACTTTGCAAAACTATGTTAAAGATTGTGAAGTTAAATATTTATGAATCCTAAACATATGTGTCCCATGAGATGTGACATGACTCTTTCAAACAGCATTGTTCAAAAGAGCTAACAACTGCAAACAACTCAAATATCCATCAACAGGAGGATGACTAAAAATATATGATACTGTGATGGTTAGATTGCAAACAAATGCAATTAAAAATATATATGTATTTTATTCTTTTTCTATACAATCACTGTAGAGCATTCCAGCATGCAAAATGAACTTTCGTAGCATGAATACACTGCATATTAGTCCAGTAAAAGATATTATCATACTCATTATAATCAAAAGATAATTCTCAGGGCAAGCAGTTGGCATAATGGCTATGTCACTGGACTTCCATGTAGTCGACCGCAGTTCAAGTCCTGGATCTGGTGGCTTGAACTCATGCTGGGTGTGTGTGCATGTGTGCCCAAGATCCCGGGAGGAGGATGGAGGAGTAGGGATTGTGGTGTGGCCATCCCCCCTGGGGGGTGATTTCTCACTTTCTGTCTCTGTCTTTTGTTGGGCAAGGGCACACAGCCTATGGCAAAAACCTCTCAAAAAAAAAAAAAAAAAAGATAATTCTCCATTTTTGTGTACCTTAAATGTTTTGATTCTTTCTTTTCCCCCTTGATTCCCCCACCCCTTTTTTTTTGGAGAGGTGCACATGCTCTGTAGCAAAAATCTCTCTTAAAAAAAAAAAAGTTTCTGGAGAATGGTGGTGGCAGTGTCCCTGTCAGCTCGGTGCTGAGTGCAAGTAGCAAAGACTCAACATGGTTTCTCAGAGGTTCTTCAGGGTCTCCGTCCTTCAGTCTGCAGTCTTAGTCCATTTGCAGAGGAACATTGGTGTGACAGCCGTGGCATTTAATAAGGAGCTCGATTCCGTACAGAACGTTTTTGTGGACAAGATTAGAGAATTCAAATCTAAGTGACAGATGTCTGGAGGACCTGTGGGTTCCGACCCCGATATCAGCAAGATCTGGAGAGGGAGCTTTTTAAGCTTAAGCAAATGTCTGGTAAAGCAGACATGAACACACTCCCTAGCTTCAGGTTTGAAGATCCCAAATTTGACATCACTGATATACCCCTGTCCTGAAGAAATAAAATAAAATTATTCCAGCAACTTGTTATGAGCCAGTTGTACAACTACAGAAGTATCAGAATAAACATACATTTCACAACTGTCAAACGTTCTTTTTTAAATATTTATTTAATTCTATTTGTTGTTATTTTTTTTTAATCTGATCAGAGAGAGATAGAGAGAGAGCAAGAGAAAAGGAAAGTGAGAAAGCAAGTCATCAGGTCTGGGAGTTGAACCATGACTGGCCATGTAGGAATCCAGAGCCTTTAACCACCATGCCACCTGTGGACCCCCAAATGTTCTTTTAATTCTGATTCCAAATACATTATTTGGTGATCATGTCATAAAAAAATAGCTTTGCATGGTTTTCAACATTTTTTGCACCAAAATAAATTCATATTTAATTTCAGGTTTTGACAAGTTTATGGGTCCTTATATATGCATATGAAAGTTCGAAAACCACTGAATAACTGCAAATCAGAAAACAGACCAGGTACAGCTTTTTATCAAAAATCAATAATGCTAGAAAACATGTTTGCCAGAAATCAATGAGAAAAAAACATTCTTTTAAAGGATGGCTGAAAGTACAGGAGAATAGAAACGCAACCCTAGATTTTACGATGCGAGCATAGTACATTGTCTTTTATCACACAGGTGATGAAGACTATGTTCAATGGCAAATGTACAACCTAACCTGCTGAGAAAAATGTAAACTCTTCTTTAATTGAAATAGTTATTAAAATACATCCGAAGAACATAAGGAAGAGCACATCGTACCTATTAAAACAGAAAACAAGGAATTAAAAATAGGAAGAGATCACATTTCCTAGTCTAAAAGCTAGCTCTTTGAGGTTAAAAAGAGAGAGAGAGAGGGAGATTAATTCCTGGGAAATTGCACAAAAAAGAATGAAAGGGAACAAAATGAAACAAAAACAACAGGAGTAAGAGGTGACCTATTCTTTCTGCTTCAGGACCAAACTTCCTTGCCACTATTTTTCTCTTGCTTCTTGATAAATAATTAGGACATTGAGAAGCTTCCTTGATCCCCGTATTCATCTTCGTATCGATTAGGTTATACAATGGTGTAGCTAAGGGCATCGTGTTCTTTGGGTCATCACTGGGATGCTGGGAGGTATTTATGAATTTTTAAAGACGTGGTTCTCAGTCAATTCCCAGGGACGGATGCTCCCCTTTCGGCAGAGTGCAAGCCAGGCCACGTGCTACAGGAGCAAAGACAGAAAAGATCTTGTCCCTGCCTTCAGTGAGCTGACCAGCCTGGGACTCCTCTGACACGGACATTACACACCCACCCTTGCCTCTCCCAGACCGATTCTGTCCGCCGGAGAACAGGCAAGCACAGTAGGGGATCCTGATGACAAACGACCCAGCCCAGGAAGAGACTCCTGGGAGAATCACAACCCATCCTTCCCCACTCCAATCCGGCTTGATAGAAGGGGGCCATTGACCATGGGAGGATTTCAAGAATCAGAATACCCATTTGTCAGTGAAAAGACATGTAAAGAAATAAAACAAAACACAAAGAAACACCAGTCCTCTGGGTAGTATGGTGGTTAAGGTGGATGGATCCTACACGGCCACTTGTGCAGTTTGAATCTCAGACATGGCGGCTTGAAAAAACACTCCAGACATGTGTTCCTGGGTGCCTAAAATTCTGAAAGGAGAACAGAAGAGAAGGGATGGTGGCGTGCTCATCCTCCTGGAGAATACTTTCTCTCTCTTTCTTTCTTTCTCTCTTTTCCTCTCTAGTGACCACATGCACACTACCACAAAAACTAAAATCTAACTAAATAAATAAAAACATAGAAGTTTATAATGGATACATAGAAAGTCTACTCAAACACACACACTTAATAATGATTATCTTTGGGTAACTCTACTTCTCTTCTTTCGTATTTCCTAAGTATTCTACCATAGAAATTTATAACGCTCACATCGGAAAAAAATTGTCTTAATACTATTTAATATTGTCTTATTGGTTTTATGTGCATATAAAGTGTTGATTTCTCTTCAGCCTGGCCTTCTCTGGGTCTTGCTCTGTCAGTTGGAGTAGTTACGCATAACCCGCACACTAGCGTCCTAGAAGAAAGAGAATTTGAGATAAGGAAAATATCCTCAGTTGCCACCTTCTAGGCTCTTTATATATAGAATCAAAAACTGGAAAAACTGGAAGCTTCCCACCTGACCCACCTGCTGTTTGTTTGTTCGCATTTTGCTTATTTGATTTTATTTTTTTAAAAGTTGTTTTAAAAATTATTTATTTAATTTCACTTATCATTATCATCATTTTATAATTTACAATAGGACACACTCTCACCAGAGAGAGACAGAGAGGGAAAGTGAGAAAGCAAACTGCCAAGTCCGGGACTCGAACTGCACTTGGCCATGTGGGAGTCCAGTACCTTAACCACCACACCACCTGGCGGCCCCTATTACCTGATTTTATTCTATGGTAGGTGTGGGGCACAGAGCAATCCTCCTTAAAAAAGGTTGACAGTTAGCTTTGCTCAACATTTTTAATAATGCATATTTTATAAAGCATTCATCTAACAAATTCTGTACTCCAAATATACACTAGATTGAAAAACAACATTTCAAAAATAAAAGCTGGGACCAGCACATGACCAACTGTGGTTTGAATCCTGAACCTGGCAGCTTGAAACTCACACTAGGTGTGTGTGCACGCATACCCAAAATCCCAAAAGGAGAATGGAGGAGAAGGAACTGCAGCGTGGCCATCCCTCTAGGGGGTGATTTTGCACTTTCTGTCTCTTTGTATCTCTTTGGTGTCTCTGGTGAGCAAAATAATCTCAAAAAGAAAGAAGAAAGAAAGAAGGAAAAAGAAAGGAAGGAAAGAAGGAAGGAAGGAAGGAAGGAAGGAAGGGAGGAAAGAAGGAAGGAAAGAAGGGAGGAAGGAAGGAAGGAAGGAAGGAAGGGAGGAAAGAAGGAAGGAAAGAAGGGAGGAAGGAAGGAAGGAAGGAAGGAAGGGAGGAAAGAAGGAAGGAAAGAAGGGAGGAAGGAAGGAAGGAAGGAAGGAAAAGAAAAGCCAATATAAAAAGACAGATGAATACAACTTCAGAAATCTGTTTCTTCAGCTGGCTCCATTTGTCCAGATTTAAGAAATACTTTTCTTCCTGGTTTCATTCACCTTCTGTATGCATCCAATGTTCTCTAAAATCTATTAGAACTTTCCCTTTCGAGTCCTGAACATTGACAAATCTCATTTTCCCAATCCGAAACATGTTACACTCTTGCTGCGGCTGCTCTGTTTGAAAGATGACAGAGTTCTAGAAGTTTTCACTAGTCTTTTGCTTCTTTCCAGGTTTTACTGGAGCAACTAGTTCTTTTTCTTTTTTTTCTTTTTTCTAGAGATTTTTGCCTTAGGGAGAGAGACGGAGAGACAGAGGCAGAGAGAGAAAGTGAGACATCACCCCCAAAAAAATCACCCAGCCATGCCGCAATTCCCTCTACTCCATTCTCCTCCTGGGATCTTGGAGATGCACGTGCACCCTGCATGAGTTTCAAGTCACCGAGTTCAGGACTTGAACCACAGTCAATCACGTGGGTGTCCAGCAACATAACCGCTCTGCCATCTGTTGGTCCCAGCAACTTGCTTTTCTCTCTTCCACTTTTTGTCAACTTCACTGTCAGAATCACTGCCAAAAGAGCTTAATGAAACAAGTTCCTTTGATTTAGGCATTGCTCCACATCACTGTCACTCTCCTGCTCATTTGCTCAAAATCAGCTTTCAGGGTTTTGTTTGTTTTTAGAGAGAGATTTTTGCTATAGGGTCTGTATGATTGCTGGAGAGACAGAGAGACAGAAAGTGAGAAATTACCACCCGGGAGGATGGCCACACCGCAATCCCTTCTCCTCCATTCTCCTCTCAGGATTTTGGACATGCACACACATGTGCCCATCAATGAGTTTTAAGCCGCCAGGTCTAGGACTCGAACCACAGTTGACTACATGGGAGTCCAGCGACGTCACCATTACATTATCTGCTGGTCACCGATCTTTCTGTTTTTAAGTCGTATTATTAATCATGGCACTAAAAGGAGGAGGAGTGGATTGGTACCAGCTACCATTTCTGCAGTCTTGTCCAAGTCTGTGTGAGACGCACACGCGGCGATGCTTGGTCAAATCCAGACGACAACCAGTGATACAAATCTTCTGACACAATATAACTAACACCTCTGCTTCAGGAACAGTTTGCAGCAAGTCCCTGATAAAAGTAGGTACACCAGATATGAGCAATGGAGTCAGCTAACGCCTTGTAATCTCAGGCTCTGGAGGGACAAGTGACCGATACCACTGCCCTGCTAATTCTTCCCGGTATTTTAAGACTGTCGTTGGTGGGCATTATGGAAAACTTGCAAAACTGCATGTGAAATATGAGTGAGAAAGAGACTAAGCAATACGAAGGTGAAGTGTCTAGAAAGAGTAACCTGAACACTCCTGCAACTGTGGTTTCATCATTCATTACGTGGTGTTATATTTATATAGTTATATTTATATAGTTATATTTATAACTATTCCTTCATGGTATTACTGACAGTGCCCAACTTTTGGGGAAAATAAACCCTTTCACCAGCAATGATAAAAGTAGGATGTGTGTCCTGAATAACATATTAGGCCTAAGTTCTGACTGTAAGTGAGAAACCTTATGATGGGATTGACGGGTGATTCATTTGAGGAAATGTCAACATTCGTCATCCACCATAATGGGCATCATGATTTTACTGAGCACATGAAAACCAACAGACACAAATCTGATGACGAAGCTTCCATCGCCAACCTCCATAGTCATATCATCATTATGTTCAGAAAGCTGTGCCTAAAGATGGCAGTTTAATACATACAGCCACGTTGTGTGGGGACATAGGAGAAGGGTGAAAGGAAGGGAATCAGGGGAAGAAGAAAGAAGTAAAATACTTAAGGGACCTGAAATGGAGGGAGCAACAGATGGCATAATGGTTACGCTGCTGGACTCCCATGGAGTCGACGGCAGTTCGAATCCCAGACTCAGAGGCTTAAAACTCATGCAGGGTGCATGTGCATTCATGCTTAAGATCCCGAAAACAATGGAGGAGAAGGGATTGCAGTGTGGCCATCCCTCTGGAGGGTGATTTCTTGCTTTCTGTCTCTCAGTCTCTCTCTATCTGGTGAGTGCATGCACCCTATAGCAAAAATCTCTCCCCACCCCCAGAAAAGAAAAATGGAAAGAAATTTCTTGATTATGTTTATGTTAATGTCTTTGACTGGACCTATACACAATGTATTCATGATGGGAAAACTCATTTGGTATGCTGTGTAATGATACACAGTGATTAAATGTATAAAATAAAATACAAATAGCTACCGAAGATACATTACAAATAGTTCTGGGGCCTATGACTTTTGTTTGAATCAAATAATTGTGCCCAACCTTTTTTTTTTTTTTCTTCAGGTTTTTGCCATAGGGTGTGGACACTTGCCCAAGAGAGTGAGAGGGAAAGTGAGAGGGAAAGTGAGAAATCACCCACGCTTCTTCCACCGTGAGGGAGAATGGCTATAGCACAATCCTTTCTCCTTTCTCCTACTGGGATTTTGAACATACATGCAAATACATCTGGGGTGAATTTCAGCTTGCCGGGTTCAGGACTCGAACTGCCATCAGCCATGTGAAAGTCCAATGCCTTAACCACAATGCCATCTGCTGACCCCACTTTTTTTATTCTAAATTGCATTACCAAGATTCTTGTGTGCACACAAAAACTGAAGAGAGACCTATTCATGTGTTGACTCCACTAGCAAAAGAAGGATATTGCAAATAGTGAAAAGATGCTGGTTTTATGTCACTGTCATCAGACACTTTCAATGGAAAAACAGTTCATTCCAAGAGTAGTTTCACTTTTCAATTTCCAATTTCTAGAGTCAAACGTTTTTGAAAGTATGTCAAGAATGAAACAACTGATATTATTATAAATTCTATAGACAGTTCCGTCAAAAGATTCAACATAGGATTCAAGCTATGGCTGTTACAGGGATAATCAATATGCATTTAGGGTAACAGAGTTGTGGCAAAAATGGTTTACTAACCTAACACTTCTATGATGCAAAAATATACTTATCAAGTTGGTTGTTGTGCAAAGAAATACAGGTCCTAAGTCATCTGCACGCACCACTGTTGTGTACCAAAAAAAGAAAAAGAAAAAACAGGCATTGTCATCATTGATCTATAGACCCAAAATAACGCCTACAGTTTGTGTCTGTGCGACGAAGCTAGTATCGAATTAAGAACAAAAACAAAACACTTCACCATGGCCGTATGCTCTTTACTGTCCTATCACGTAAAGTTTAAAGCTTTTAATACTTATGAGAAATTCATTTACAAGTCAATGTAAGTGGCTGACAAAGACAGTAAGATTTGTGGATAAATTTTGTTTGTCTTTGTTTCAATATCGGTTGAAAAATCTTAATGAAAATATTCAAGCAATAGAACAGCAGAAGCTTTATTGGTAACCAAGCTGGCAAATAGAAAGACGTTGACATGTATTCTGCAAAAGCAAGGGCAAAATTGAACCAAATAAACAATGAGAGTTGAAATAGCATACAGGATTTAATTTCGCAATTCTGTGACTGTACTTTGGAATAGCTTGATTCTGAAGAATTTTTATTACAGTTCTTGTACCTCATTGGACACATTCCAGGCTGCAGCAGAATGGAATAAAGTTGAAAAGGCTTATGATTTTCCAGTATCCAAATCTAGTGAAGCATTCAAAAGAATCCTAACTAGAGAAAATTTATTTGATGAGTTTGTTTTTAAAAAATAGTTGCTCTAAAACGGAGAATATAAACAAAAAGACAGTTTCTATGAAACAATGTTAGCCTAAATATTTCTATATTTTGATACAAAACACATTAGAAATGAAATGATTCCCCATTTAACAGAATTTGCTCTTAATTTACCAGATAGATCTGCAACTATAACAAAAGGTATTTTCTTAATTAAAAATATTATAGTCTACATATTGGCAATTTAAAAAATGATTTGACAATTGAGATGAATGGAAAGTTTAATTTTGTGAGGTCATAGGCAAGTCTATAAAAATGTTGAAAATAATAAGACCATATTGAAGAAAAATACATTCTTTAAAAATCAGTAGTGTTGTGATATTAGAGATGGCTAAAGAACTACAGATCAAAATATATGATTGTGGAGACCAGTAGATGGCTAAAGATGACATGCTCAACAGCAGTTTGAGTCCCAGACCCAGAGGCTTGAAACTCACACTGGATGTGTGTACATGCATGCCAAAATCCCAAGAGGAGAATGGCGGAGAAGGGATTGCATCATGTCCACAACCTCTGGGGAGTGATTTCTCACTGTCTCTCTGTCTCTCCAGTGAGCACATGGCAAAAACCTCTCTCTCAAT
>NW_006198386.1:1583323-1621613 GCF_000334495.1 Tupaia belangeri chinensis | reverse complement strand
AATATAGAATAATTAAATAACATATATTATTTAAATTAAATAATACAAACATAAAAATAAATATTTATATCATAAAATACATAAATTAAATCATATATAAATTATATACATTTATTTATAACTATACATTATATATGTACATATATAAGGTTTTTGCTATAGGACATAGCTATGTCACTGGACTCCCACGTAGTCGACCGTGGTTCGCCTCCCGGACCCGGTGGCTTAAACTCACGCTGGACGCGTGTGCATGTGTGCCCAAGATCCTGAGAGAAGAATGGAGGAGAAGGGATTGCAGCGTGGCCATCCCCCCTGGGGGGTGATTTCTCACTTTCTGTCTCTCTGTCTGTCTGGTGAGCACACATGCCCTTATAGCAAAAACCTCTCCAAAAAAATAAAAAGGAAAAGTAAGATATTCTTTATTACCATATGGCAGTCAGTTAGATAGAGAAATGACTTAATGAACAACAGCTATGCATGTTTAGGGAGTTGTAAGGTAGGAGGACAGTTTCTGTCAGTACAGTATTGTAGCAAAGACTGCCCATCACGTCCTAATTTCCGTAAAAGGATATAGTGTCAATTGAAGAATGAACTTGAGCTAAACACAGGCTGAATTCCTTCACTGTGCAGGTGCTATATATTTAAAATGAAGCTGATCCTCCTGCAAGGTTACAGCATGTCCTCTGCTGAATCATTTGAAAATACAATAAATGTCAGGGCCAGCAGGTGGCATAGTGGCTAAGGTGTTGGACACTC
This sequence comes from Tupaia belangeri chinensis, assembly GCF_000334495.1. Classification (NCBI taxonomy): domain Eukaryota; kingdom Metazoa; phylum Chordata; class Mammalia; order Scandentia; family Tupaiidae; genus Tupaia; species Tupaia belangeri. Next base: position 1,620,857 of record NW_006198386.1, on the reverse strand, counting down.
CCACATAATTGACCATGGTTTGTGGTTCAAGTCCCAGACCCACTGGCTAGAATCTCAAGCCAGGTGCACATACATATGGGCCAAAAATCCGGAAAGGAGAATAGAAGAGAAGGGATTGGAGTGTGGCTTTCTCCCCCGTGGGGTGATTTCTCACTTTCCCTCTCTGTCTCTCTACAGGGAACACACATGCTCTATAGCAAAAGCCTAAAAAAAAAAAAAAAAAAAAAGTCAATAAATACTTATCAAGAATTTCTCAGTCTTACTGGGAGTGCAGAACAGTAGCCTCCTGAGAGTCTTACCATTTACCTGCTCCCGACTAAAGAAGGAAAATAGAAATGATTGGCGATAAAGAATTTAGAAAAGCTCATACTCTCAAAATATTGCTATGAAACATCCTTTACCAATTTTCCCTATGGCCTTCTGAATGTATCTCTATTACCTCTGGGACAAACCACACTATGCCATGGCTCTACTTAGCATCAAGAACCTCTTTCATTGTGGCTCAAACCTGTTTTGTACCTAAAGAGTCTGTTCTAATCAAACGAATTTCACATTTACCTTCCCTTCCCTGTCTCTGCCTTCAAACCAATCTTCACAATCTAGGTGGATTTTTCTTTCCTTTTCTTTTTCAGGTATATATATATATATTTATTATAAATAGATAGATAGATAGATTTTTGCTATAGGGCATGTGTGCTCACTAGAGAAATAGAGACAGAGAAAGTAGAAATTATCCCCCAGGGGGAATGGCCATGTTACAATCCCTTCTTCTCCATTCTCCTCTTGGGATTTTGGCCATACAAACACGTGTGCCCAGTTTGAGTTTCAAACCACTGGGTTCAGGACTCGAGCTGCAGTTTACCACATGGCAGTCCAGCGCCTTAACCACCATGCCAACTACTGGCCCCTCTTTTTCCGTCTTTTTAAGACCTTATTCAAGTCTCCAATATATTACGCGAGTTAAATACAATCTCTCTGAGCCACTGTGAGTGACAACATCGCACTGTCTCAAGTAAAACATTTCTTTTGCACCTAACCGGTTATTCTCAGAATACATATCACTGCAAACCGGTGATTTTTCTCTTCTGATTGATTTGCCATCTCTCAGCCATGGAATGGCACCAAGATTGGATAATTCACCACATCAAGAGTATGGCAACACTTGGAATTTTTAGGATTTGTTTGTTCACTTAGGACTTTTAAATCCTGCATTATTTACATGCCAAGGGGATTCTCTTGCATAAATATTACATACAGTTCTCACAATAGAGCCGGAGCTTTCCCCATATAATCATTCCTTTTGGCAGGAGGTAGACATAAAGCTTAGACTTTAAAGAGCCACTGTGGTTTTTAAAAGGTGATATTTGGCCAGCCGTAATTTATTCTGTGTGTCTTTCAGGAACAGGCAGAAGTGATTCAGTTGACAGAACTCTATTATTTTTTCCCATAAAAGATTTCACAGATCTTCATAAGGAGGTATAATTTCCAAACGGCATAGACCTGGATAAAAAGAAAAATCAATATGATGGATTGGAAAATGAAAAAGTAACAAATTTGAGAAGCTAAACCAGCTCAGAAGATAATAACCAAACAGAAGTAAATATATACCTAATTCTCAATTGAAATGTCTTAAGGGTATGAAAAATGTTTGATTTCCCCTTGCATTCATATTTGTGAACTAATAACTTTAAGAAACAGAAATATATATGTGTGTGTGTGTACAATTTTTTTAAAGAGAGGTTTTTTGCTATAGGGTGCATGCACTTGCCAGAGAGACAGAGATAGACAGAGAGACAGAAAACAAGAAATCACTCCCTGGGGAGATGGTCACACCACAATCCCTTTTCCTCCATTTTCCTCTTGGGATTTTGGGCACACACGCACACACGTCTGGCATGAGTTTTAAGCTGCCGAGTTCAGGACTCGAACCACAGTTGACTATGCCTGTGTCCGGTGACATAAACTTTATGCCATCTGCTGGTCCCAAGAAAGAGAATTATCATTTAAAAGGCATTTAGGGATAATGTGGTATTGAAAATTTTCAATTTTTCGACGTTTGCTTTATTCCAATTATTTTAAGATGGGAAATTAATACACTTGGGTAAATAAAAGAACCTTTCTCCTTTGCTGAAATAGCCAAAAATAACAACAACAACAACAACAAAACCCACATTTTTCTGAAGTAAGTTAAAGATATTTTCTCTTAATTTCTCCTGTTCCTCCCTCTCCTCTTCCTTCTTCCTGTTTTTTTTTTTTTAAAAAAAACCTACATTTTTATTTATGAGTACATGATATAAAGAAAACTTTCAACTTTTTAACTTTAGAAACTACAGGATCTTTTCTGAGCCTCCTTTTGGGGGTTCCAGGAGCCCTAGTGGCTGGCTGGCTACTCTACTACGCTGTCCTTTTTCTGCATTCCAGTTAGCTAGCAGTCCCTCCTCCCCTCTTAGTTTTGCCAAATGATTATTAACTAGGGACATGACCAGGGGCTCCATTACAGTTTATTGGCGAGGCTGACACACAGGAGGAAGCTTCAGCATTCATAAAACACAGGGAGAAATACAGTTCTATTCCTGTTCTTCTTTTTTCTTCTCAGGGAGAAATACAGTTCTATTCCTGTTCTTCCTTTTTCTTCTCTTTCTTTTTTCTCCTTTTCTTTTTCTTTCTTCTCTCCCCCTTTCTTTCTTTTTCTTTCTTTTTTTCTTTCTTTTTCCCTTCTTTCTTCTTAAACATATTTCTTCCATGAAAAAGAGGGAGGGGAGATAAAGGAGAAAAGAAACAGGCACCCAGCAGGGTTTTGGCATTGTGATCCAGCACCAGAGTCAACAAGCCCCAATCATGGGCATGCCTGGTGCCCCCAATGAGGACTCTGATTGCAAACGTAAAACTTCCTGGGGACCAGCAGTTGGCGTAATGGCTATGTTGCTGGGCTCCCACGTAGTCCACCGCTTTTGGAGTCCCGGATGCTGTGGCTTAAACTCACGCCAGGCACATGTGCCAACCTGCCCAAGATCCCGAGAGGAGAATGAAGGAGAAAAGATTGCGGTGTGGCCATCCTCCCCTGGGAGGTGATTTCTCATTTTCTGTCTCTCTGTCTCTCTCTGTCTCTCTCTGTCTTTCTGGAGAGAGTGCAAGCCCTATTCTAAAACCTCTCCAAAAACAAATAAACAAATAAACAAACAAAAAAAAACTTCCCATGTGGGTTGGCCTCTCAAGGCCTTATTTATTTATTTATTTTAATAGAGATATTTTTTACTATAAGAGCATATGTGCTTGCCGGAGAGACAGAGAGACAGAAAATGAGAAATTACATCCCCATAGGGATGGGCACACTGCGATCCCTTCTCCTCCATTCTCCTCTCAGGATCTTGGACACGCATGCACTTGGCTTGAGTTTAAGTTGCCAGATCTGGGACTCGAACCATAGTCAACTACATGGGAGTCCAGCGACGTAACCATTAGGCCATCTGCTGGTCCCTCTCAGAGCCTCTTGAAGAGGCTGCTTTCTCATATCCAGGATGGAGCCTGTGTGGTCTATTGGACTGCAGTCCACAGGGAAGCAAGGAGAAGAACCAACCACCTGGCAGGACAAAGGTTCTTATTACACTTGCAGATCTGTAATCTGATTTCCTCTCCTTCATTGTGCTGATGGTCAGGCTTGTAGCAGCCCACGGCTATGCAGCTTTGCTTGCCTCACAGGCCCTCTCTGAACACACAGGGACATTTGGTGTGCACGTGGGCTTTTGCAGCAATACAGTAAGATGCATCTCGCAATCAGCTTCCATTTGGCATTTTCTGATCAAGACTGTGTCTCATCTTTCTGAGTGGAAGTTGCGGATTTGAGAATCTCTGTGGTTTTCGGGTAACATGAACCAGAGGTCTTTCTAAGCCTTCATAAAAGTGACCCTTTGAAGGCGTAGGACACTTTCTTGGATGGTAAAGACTTTGAAATGGATTTGGCTCCTGAAAAATTGGTAAACACTTCCGACAATACGGAGATCTCTTACCCCAATAAACAAAGCAATTAATGTGTCTTCAATTTGCACCTAGCCAAACAGAAAGGGTACATTTATTCCATGTGACACGCAGACAAATTTTTCTTTAAAAACAAAGTTTCATGCTGTGACTACAATTAGTGTAATTGTCAGCGCTTCTCTAAAAACAAATATGTATTAAGAGAAACGTCGGCATTGTGCCCTCCTCTGGTGTGAAAATGAGACAATCAAAATCTATTGTAATTACCTCACTGATATTATAATTAGCAACGATTAAGTTATCCCATGCTGCTTTTTTCCTCTTGGCTACAATTAAAAAAGTATATATCTTTCTGTTCCACATTACCGCTGATCATTTTACCTCAATACATGTCTGGTAAGTGGATAAATTAAAAGTAATTTTAAAGCACAACTCCGTTAAAACATATATCTTTCTATTTAACTGCCTTAACCCTCTAGATGCATCTGTGTTCTTAGATGCTTAGAAACACACACACACACACACACACACACACACACAAACAAAAAAACCACTTTCCCCCTGTTTTTTGGTTAGAAATCCGACATGTTTTTAAATAGACAGCTCTAGATAATAGATTTTTTGGTCTGGTTTTTAAATTACAGGTATTTGAATGATATGATTAATTATTCAGTTCTTGCAGCCATGCTCACCTGGCTCTAAATCCCTGGACTGGGAAAAAAAAAAAAACAGAACAAAACAAAATTTCAAAATTTAATTGCGAAAGTCAGCCTTCTTACCCTCCCAGTAGAAAAAAAATCCTAGCTAGATGAATGGCTTTTTAGTTGGGTTAGGGAAAAAAATGAATTAGGTTATAACCATAAAATGTCTTTTATATATTACAAGCTCTTTGACCTGTTACATATTTTTTTTTCTCATAGATACTTAGAAATTAACTCAGTTTGTCGGACTAGAGGTGGTTAAAATGTGGCCTTGTTCATCTTAAATATTTCAAGCCAAGGAGATAGACTTATTTGCCTGGACATCTTATTCCCAGAGTTTCTGTTTTTCCCTGGTTTCAGTTTAAAGGAAAGAATCCCGAATGTGTGAGTTTTATTTTTGTTTCTTTTTTTCCCATTTATGACTTCGCTTTAGAAAATTCCCTGGTTTCAGTTTAAAGGAAAGAATCCCAAATGTGTGAGTTTTATTTTTGTTTCTTTTTTCCCCATTTATGACTTTGCTTTAGAAAGGACAAATTCCACCCTTGGACCGAAATGGCTAAAATATATTTCTGCTCCCTTTTCCTTTTTGCATTACTACCTTTTACATATATATATATGTTTGAGGGGGATAATTTCGCCAGGGTGTATGATTGTATAACCACAGCAGCAGCATCTGCAAGGACCGTGCTGACTGTCCACGGGGTGGCCTTTGCCTGTTGACAGGGGTCCGCTTAGAAACTCCCAACCATATCCCTCTATCTTTGCCAGGGTGTGGGAGCAACTGAGAAAGTTCTGTCATGGGTTGGGGATTTTTGCTAAGACTTGCCACTCCCTAAGGCTGAGAGCAGTGCAAAGAGCAGAGATTAGATTCACGGTTCTCTGTTTCAGCAAGAAGATAACTGATGCAGGAAAGAAAACACGTTGATTTAGTAAAGAACGAAGTGAGTAGGCCTTTCTGGCCTTCTGCCGGTCAAATGAGTCTAAACTTTCACTGATTTAAATGAAGACACTATCCAAATGCTGCATTCTACAGCAGAAATGGAAAGATCTGAAGACATGATAGTAGAGAGGATAAGAGTAGATGCCAGAGACTGTCAGGGAGGGGAGTGGGTGAGAGAGGGTGGTCGGTAGAGGGTGAGTAGGAGGGGCAAAAAGGAAGAAGCATTTAAGAGACAAAAAATGTAAAGTTCTCTGTGGGGGAAAAAAATTCTGTAATTTTTGCTTTATAAAAATTAATCTGTTTTACAAAGTGGAAGGTAACTTTTAAGAATTAGCAGGATAGGGACCAGCAGATGGCATAATAGTTAAGTCGCTGGACTCCCACTAGACCATGGTTCGAGTCCTGGACTAGGCAGCTTAAAACTCATGCCAGGCATGTGTGCATCTGTGCCCAAAACCCTAAGAGGAAAATGGAGGAGAAGGGATTGTGGTATGGCCATTTCCCTGGGGAGTGATTTCTCTCTGGCAAGCACATACACTCTATAGCAAAAATCTCTCTTAAAAAAAAGAAAAAAAGAATCAACAGGATAGAGAATTGGAGAAGAAATTCCAGTATGATCATGTCCCATTGTGGCATGCTTTCCTCTGTCCCTCTCTCTCTGTCTCTCTGTCTCTCTCTGGTGAGCACACACACCCTCTGGCAATGAAAAAGATAAGCAGCCTATTTACTGTTAGAGTCACACAAGCTCACATCCAGAAATTCTCTCTCTCTGGCTGTGAACAGAGAGGTTTTTCAGACTCAAGCGTTGCGAAATCCCTCCCATCCCTCTAATGATAGGTTTGCTTACTCCAACAGTGACAGGAAGCACCGTCCCCATTCCAATCTAACCTCATGTGTTGGTGGCATGTGGGAATTAGAAGCCCCCCGCGGCGCAGGGGGACGCCCATCAACGCCTCTGTTTACGAAGTGGTGCCCTCGGGAGTGAGCGGCTGGGACGCTTCACTGGCTCCAACTCCCTTGTCACCACAGCCCCGTTAATGTGCGTTTCGTTTAATACTTATTTATTAGCGCGTTGACAGCTATTTCAGTTCCATGGATATAACTTGGCTGGGTGAAATGAGAGTGGAGCATGGGAAAGGAAAACCGTTCTGCTTTCGGTGTGTGTGAAGTAATGGGAGAGAAGAGGAGAGGTGATGATCCCAGTAATGGAAGCCCAGGTAAGGAGCCTGCTTGGTGGGACCCACACAGCTCATTTGGGGCCGGACGTGAAGGCTTATGGAGCCAAAAAGTCAGGCATACATGTATGAAACTTCCAGGAATGTTCTTCCTCCTTCCAGAGCATGATTCCTTCATCAGGTTGTCTTCTTCTTCTTGTCGTTCTCCCCCTCTTCCTTTTTTTCTTTTCTAAGAGGTTTTTGTTTTAGGGTGCATGTGCTTGCCAAAGAGAGACAGAGACCCTGAGCGGGAAAGTGAGAAATCACTCCCCACCGTAATCCCTTCTTGTCCATTCTCCTCTTGGAATCTTGGGCACGCACGCACACGCGCCCGGCGTGAGTTTAAGCCTCTGGGGCCAGGACGTGAACTGCAGTCGACTACATGGAAGTCCAGCGATATAACCATTACACTAACTGCTGGTCCCCCTAAAAACCTTTTCTTAGAATACGAGTTGATTGACTCTGAGTGGCCTTAAATAAATTCATCATTATACATTTAAAAAGAAAATAAAAGAATATTTAAAAACATACTGACAGGAGCCAGCAGGTGGCATGGTGGTTAAGGCGCTGGACTCCCACATGACTAACCATGGTTTGAGTCCCGGACCTGATGTCTTGTTTTCTCACTTTCCCTCTCCTCTCTCTCTCTCCCTTTCTCTATCTCCCTCTGGTGAGTGCATGTGCCCTATAGCAAATTAATAATAATAATAATAATAATAATAAATTAAATTAATATTTCTTAAGGGAAAAATACCTACTGTCAGGCAACAGTTCTGGTATCTTTAAATCTTACCTACTCAGAGACAGGATATTTTACTTGTATGACCTTTTCCAAGTTTAGCACTTGAAACGTTCTTCCTGAGTAACCTTACATTTCAGCGTTTCCCATACAAGACTGAAGTTCTTTCTGGTGCTGCCTACGACTTGTATAAAGCATTTGGTTGCAATTCTTGAGGCTATGCACTGGTATTTTTTATTATTATTTACATTGAATTCTGGCACCAGAGTGAATCACTCTGTAACACGGTTATAAATTTGGAACCTAGATTTGAGTTTAACTGGTACTCACCGCATTCCAAGGAAGAAGGACAGAGAAATAGGTCAGTTTTTAAAATGACTCTAAGAATACTGAAGAATATCCTGGCTGTCTAGATTGAGGACTAATTGTTCTTGTGTCTGAGAACGCGGAGTTCAGCTAGCAGGGATATTCAGTCAGCAGAACATTCTCTTGTTGATTACGATCCAGAAAGTGGCCACGCTTTCGTCCCTGGGAAAACAATGATGCCCATCCATTATTCACTCCAAGGATTGCTAATGGGCTAAGATTCTTCTGGGTGTCATGAGTCTCCCGTTTCTTTACCATTCTATAAATTGAAGATACGGTTCGATTGGAATGTAATTCCAAATTTACAACTAGGAATATACTTCTTATGGATATAATTCCCAATTTAAAACTTAAAAAAATGCAACTGAGTAGTCCTTTCACACCTCCGGGGAAGTGGAGGCGTGTGACTGAACACAGCTGAGAGTTCAGTGTCTCCCTCTGAGTTAAATGGCCTTGTACTTTAACTGATGGACAGGACCCCTAAATTCCAATGATGCCACATATTTTTTGACATTATAGCCTTTCATTTTCTTTTTTATTCTTTTCTTTCTTTCTTTATTATTTTTTTTTTTTTGGAGAGGTTTTTGCTATAGGGCGTGTGCGCTCGCTAGAAAGACGGAGAGATAGAGAGAGACAGAGAGACAGAAAACAAGAAATCCCTCCCGGGGGAGGGATGGCCACACTGCAATCCCTTCTCCCGCCTGGCATGAGTTTAAGCCGCTAGGTCCGGGACTCAAACCGCGGTCGACTACATGGGAGTCCAGCAACACAGCCATCACTCTATCTGCTGGTCCCTTCTACCTCATTTCATAAGGTAAGTTTAAAGATCTGCACAAATGAGGAAATATGGTTAATCTTCTTACCAAGGCCAGACTAAAAAGGCTATTTAAACGAACAAGGATCTGGGTCCCTCTTCTTGTGGATCCCAGAGACTACGTCATCCCCTAGGAAACACACATGAGTTATTGATACTCAAGTCTAATGGGATCATGTTAGCTGCTGTGGGCTGAATGAGGTCATCCTCCAAATTCATGTGTTGGAATCCTAACCCCTAGCCTCCGAATGCAACTTTATTTTGAAATAGAATTGTTGCAGTAATGGGACAAGCAGGTGGCATGGTGGTTAAGGCACTGGAATCCTACATGGCAGACTGCAGTTCAAGTCATGGACCTGGTAGCTTGCTTTCTCACTTTTCCTCTCTCTCTCTTTGTCTCTCTTTGAGCACACATGCCCTATAGCAAAATAATAACAATAAATAAAATTAAAGAATTCGTTCTAAAAAATAGAGTTGTTGCAGTGATAGTTAAGATGAGGTACTGGAGTAGATTTGACTCCTAATCTAATGAGACTGATGTCTTTATTATCCCAAGAGGAAATTTGCATACACACACACACATACACACACACACACACACACACAGTGTGACTGTGAAGGTCGAAATTGGAGGATGGGTCTAGAAGTGGAAGAATACCAAAAAATGGGCTGCAAGCCACCAGAAGTTAAAGACATGGAAACACTTTCTTCTTCATAGCCCTCAGAAGGCATCAGCCTTGCTGATGCCCTGGTCTTGAACTTTCAGCCTCCAGAAATTTGAGACAATAAATGTCTTTAGCCACCTGGTTTGAAGTCCTTTGGTATGAGAGCCTTAGCTTAATACATAGGTTAATGATACTTGGTGACAAAAATAAAGTGAACTTGGAAACTATCCAGACTGATATTCAAATAGAGCTCATAAACTCAAAAGGAACTTTTAGAGATTATATATATATATTATGGATAAATATAGAAATGGATATGCATTTAAGTATAGAAGACAAAAGGATGACGTTTGCTACAAACATACGTGCAGTAAAATGTTGCTTTTATCTTCCCATCTTGAGAATAAATATCTTTGCCTCAAATATGTTCTACATGGAGAAATAGAGCTTCCAGTTAAAAATCCTCCATTTCTTGTTGTTGTGGAAAATTTTCAAATCACCAACCCCATGAATTTCTCAGAACAGGTTAGTCTGTGAGACAGAGAGGGGGGAATTCGAGTTTTCTTTTTGCTAATGAGACGTCTAAGTAATAACCACAGTTCTCGTTTCAAAAGCTGTTAGCCAAATCTGCCTACAGCAGAAATCAATGGCAACAGTGGGGAGAAAAAACGCAGAGAGGAGAAAACAAAATAATGTACTTAGATTTTCATGTCCTGACTCACAGAGTCGACACACTATTTTTTTTCCTCCCATCTTTACCCTAGAACCATAACATGTTTCTTCTAATCAAGTTTGATGTTACAAATTGTTTTTAAACCCTTAAAGACATTTAGCTGAAGAAGCAAATTCTTTCTACTTCCAACCCCTGAAACACACGTGTTTACTAGTTGTTAAAAAAAAATGTCTGAGAATAACTCAAGAACACTGCATGTTGTAATTACTGATATTGTTACCAAACCACAGTTACTGCTAGAAAAGCCAAATTCTGAACACAAGGAAGAGAAAGGACTTATTATATTACAGGTGATGGGTGATGTCAACCATGAGACAGGAACCAGGCTCATCCAAAAGACTATCTCCTTGAACGTGTTGGGGATAGACTTTTACAGAGAAATAATTCCCACCCAAGTCTTTATTCAGGTCTATATATGCAAATGAAGCATTGAAACCTGTGTGACTGATTGGTCAACTCAAGTAGCAGAACTATGGTCTATTATTGTAAGTGGTTGTGATTGGTCATTCTGCCGTAACCAGCAGCCACACTCCTTCCCTGATGTGAGAGTCATTCTGGAACATGTACCCTCCAAGGGAAGCCACCCACACAACAACAGCCAGCACTAGATCTCTCCCATCCAGACTAGTTCTGGCTGGTTACAGTGTTTGTTCACACAGTAATTGTGTATCAGGCATACACAACTGCTGGATACACAATTACTGCGCGATAGCACCTACCACACTGCATTGTAGAAATTAGTTTGTTTTCTGTGTCATTGTTCAGATTATCAGTTGCACAGCAGTAGAGATCAGACCTCTCTCTTTTATTTTTTCCATTTTTTTTTTTGCCATAGAGTGTGTGTACTCCCAAGAGAGTCAGAGAGAAAGAGAGAGACAGTGAGAAAGACAATGAGAAATCACCCCCCAGGGAGCATAGCCACTCACAATCCCTTCTCCTCCATTCTCCTCCTGAGATTTTGAGCATGCATGCACATGTGACTGGCATGATTTTCAAGCTACTAGGCCGAGGACTCAAACCAGTCAGCCATGTGGGAATTCAACACCCTAACTACCATGCCACCTGCGCCCCCTGCCCCCAGCTTCATGTACTTCCTGCAGAACTCTGTGTTTTCTTTGGTTTTGTTCTGTTTTCCTTGTTTATTAAGGTGTGGTCCCAGCATTAACTGGGAGCTTATTAGAAATGCAGAATCTTGGCTCCCTATCTGAGATGGATTGAACCAGAACCTACATTTTAATAAGATCCCAGGAAATTTCTATGCATATTAAAGTTTGAGAAGCACCATCTAACTTTATGCAGATCCTGGCATGAAAAAAAAAAAAGTGTTCAGTAAGTGCTTACTGTATGACTTGATTTACATGTTAATGAAGCTGGGGTCTATAGCCTGCAGAATAAGAAAACTGTGAAAACTTTCTCCACCCTATTCCTAAATTTTAGAGAACTTGGGCAGTCATCATGACCATTTTAAGTGGCTGAGAACCAAAAAAGAAATGGGAAACTCAAGCTCTTCTGAGAATGGAGTGTCCCCAGAGTCTTAGGAGTGCCTCACCATCCCTCAAAGGTCTAACCCTTAAGGCTACTTAACCAAACCACACAGGGTTCCTCCCAATACTCTTAGTGTCATCAGCCTCATTTTTCCTTCTTTCCTGTAAGTCCAGGAGTTGGAGACTGGAGACAGGAATGGTTACCTGTGGCCTACACAAGATCAAATGATTTCTATTCCCCTGTTGATCTGTTGATCTGGCACAGAAAACAATCATGGTATCTTTGTTTCAAATCCTTTAGTGGGCCAGTAGTTTACTTGGTGATTAAGGTGCTGGACTCCCACATGGCTGACCACGGTTTTGGGTCCCAGGCCCAGAGGCTTTAAAATCACACTAGGTACGTATGCACACATGCCCAAAATCCTGAGAGGAAGCTGGAGGAGAAAGGATTACAACGTGAACATCTCCCCTTGGGGAGGGAGGATGATTTCTCACTTGCCTTCGTTCTGTCTCTCTCTGGTGAGTGCACATGCCCTATGGGAATTTTAAAACAAAAGAATGAATGAAATGTAGTTTTCTACCTGTGGAATTGGCACAATTCAATGAAAGAAAGTAATTATTATCATTCTCTTGTAGAGATTTGCTTTACAAATAGATAAATAAACTAAGCACTGTGCACTTGACTCTAAATAGTACAAACTTTTTAAAAAGAATTATTTATTTTATTTATTTATTTTAATTTGACCGGAGAAAGAACACACAGAGAGAGAGAGAAAGAGAGAGAGGCAAACTGAGAAAGTTAGTCACCAGGTCCAGGACTCAAACCGTGGTCGGTCATGTGGAAGTGTCCAGCACCTTAACCACCACGCCACCTGCTGGTCTCAATAGTACAAACTTTTCACAACACCCAACTATGGCTTATGTGTGCTTTCCTACTCATGCGGTCACTGATCAGTCTAAAGGTAACAGGCACACATGTGGTGTATATTTCATGGGATTTTATTAATTTAGTTAGTTTACTTAGTTATCTTTTCCATGAGTGACAGAGATAGAAAGTGACATAGAAATGCACCCCTGTCTTAATGCCATCATCCACCCCAGCTCCAGCCAACCTCACATCATAAGTGTGTGTGTTCCTGGAGTACTCAGAGAGGTCTCCAGAAGGGACCCTGAAAGTTTCCCTGTAGGACTTCGCAGACTTTGTGCTCTTATCACAGCATCCCCATCCAGCTCCCAGGGTCTCACTTCGAGTATATGATCTAGGAAACTGATCTTTCTCTGCTGTCCTGGAGACTTAATACGAATATTCAATGTGTGTGTACACAACTGACTGACACCAAAGTTTTGGAAACTCAGTCCACTTGTGAATGGAGCCAGACCTGTGATGGTATTTCTTCAGATGTGTATTTGTATTTATGACTAGAAAGAAGAGGCCAGCCAAGTGGTCTGGTGGTTAAGGCAGCTGGATCCCACATGGCTGACTGTGTGATTCAAGTCCCAGCCTGTGTAAGTGCGTGCCCAACATTCTGAGAAAGGATTGTGGTGTGGTCATCTCTCCTTGGGGGACAATGGTTTTCACTATCATCTCCTCCCCACCCCCAGTGTCTCTCTGGTGAGCACATACACTCTATAGCAAATGAAAGTAAGAAAGAAAGTAGAGAAAGCAGGAACAGCAGATGGCATAATGGTGATGTTGCTGGACTCCCACAGAGTCAACTGCGGTTCAAGACCTGGATCTGGAGGCTTAAAATTCATACCAGAAGCGTGTGTGTGAGTACCCCAAATCCCAAGAGGAGAATGGGGGAGAAGGGATGGCAGTGTGGCCATTCCCCTAGGAGGTGTTTTCTCACTTTCTGTCTCTTTGTTTCTCTCTGTGTCTCCAGCAAGCACATGCACCCTACAGCAAAAATCTCTCTTAAAAATTAAAAAAAAAGAAAGAAGGTAAAGAAAGCCAAACAATGAAGAGAAATCCCATTTGTTTCTTACCCAATAAATGATAGCTTGCCAAAAGTGAAGGTGCTGGATTGATATGCTTTAATTTGGAAACAAATATGAGGCAGTCGAGTGAGAGATTGTTTTTTTCTCCTACCAATTAGAAAAAAAATTAACCTTATGTTGATGGAGAACAGATTTATTCTGTTTCATTTTTCTTACACATGCTGAGAACTCCAAAGGAGATGAGATTGCACTGCCTGGAGATTCAATCAATGAAAGAATTTAGTCACTAGCCATATTTTCCCTTGCAAATACATTTTGGTTAGCGATTGACCAAAACTTTGGTCTCATCTAGTGTTACTGTAACTTTAGTACAACTGACATATTTAGGATGGAGAATGTCAACGTTTTATTTCTGATACCTGGGAGAAGATACTGAAATGGAAGCGTTTCTTTATGGTGACTTTCAGTAACTGAGAAAATGAATGGTGTACCAGGCAGCTCAAACGATTTGGAGAATATACATGATTTGATTCATTCTTTAACATCTCTTCTGTGCTAAAGAAAGATGTAAACATTGCACGAATTCTTGATTCTGTTTCTGTTTTCTGAGCACTTTGACAATATTACTCAACTTGATTGATCTGGAAAATCAGTTTCTCTTCATGAAGCCTGTTATTAGCTGTCTCTGAAGTCATTTTTTAATTAATTTTTTTGGAGACTAACAGAAAGGAAGGAACTGTTTTAAAGGGGAAAAAATACAGATAAGTGTTCTGGCTTGTACTTTGTCGAAGTCTTTATACAGAATAGATGTCTCTTCAGACAATGAAAAAAAAAGTAATGAGAGACAGAAAGAGAAAGAGATTTTTGACATGGTCTCCGTTTATCCTGTTTAGCTCGCCCCAACCTCCCAGTTAACTAGATTCACAGGTGTGTCCCACCATGCATGGCCTGTTTACCTTGGTCTAGCAAATTAAAATAATAATAATAATAAATAAAATAAGTAATTCTTTAAAAAAAAAAAGAAGACAACAGACTCTCCAACAATCACACATTGAGGTAAAAAGAAGACGAAATTTAATAAAGAACATTTGGAAAATGTTCACTATTATGTGATGTTATTGATCAGGGGGTTCGTGTGTCCAAGCAAATCCCCTATGTAAGCATGGGTTGACACACACATACACATGCATATAGACATACGCCTACACACATGAACATAAAACTTTGGAAGCATAATTTTTCTAACCTTGTTTGTTTGTTTATAATGTTTTTGCTATAGCGCATGTACGCTCACCAGAGAGAAAGGGAGAGATGTGAGAGAGAAAGTAAGAAATTACCTCGGGAACCAGCAGTTAGCGTAATGGCTTATGTGGCTGGACTCCCACGTAGTCAACCACGGTTCACGTCCCGGGCCCGGTGGCTTAAAACTCACGCCGGGCGCGTGTGCGTGTGTGCCCAAGATCCTGCGAGGAGAATGGAGGAGAAGGGATTGTGGCATGGCCATCCCCCCGTCTCTCTCTCTCTCTCTCTCTCACTATGCCACCTGCTGGCCCTGATAATTTTTCTAACCTTTTAAAACATGATTCAAATGACAGTTTTGTGAGTTCAAATTCATTTATTTAGTATATTAAAAAATACAGTGATTAGTTTGCATGATGAACTCATTGACAAAAAATGGGATACATTTGCTTGATTCCAACAGGCACCTTTGTGTAATTGGTGGATAAAACTGACAGACCATCCCAAGTTTTCATGCAATCTTTTTCAACTTGGGTCATAATCGAACAGTTGAAATAAACAATTTTATCAGACCTTCAAGTTTCTGTAGACTTTAGGAATGAAAGACTATTTCTGTAGTAGAAAGATAATCTTTTGGTAATAATTTTAGTTACTGCAAAGAGATACTCTTTTAATGAAGAGAATAAATTCTGTACCATACTTTTTCCTTCACGATTCTCTGTTAGTTCTATTGTAGATACAGCTTGAGAACAGTACTGTAATTATGTGATCTATAAAATAAATTTGTATACATAAGTTGAGATTGAGTTTGTAGACCACAGGGAAATCTCAAGGGCATCAGTGTTTGAGTCTCTGAGGGTCTTCTTCCTCCTTTTTTGATAGTATATGACTGTGCCTACTATTTTTTTTTTAATGTGGAACAATATCGAGATGATTTTTCTTTCTTTTTTTTAGACTTTTGCTACAAGACATGTATGCTCTCTGGTAAGAGAGACAGACAGAGAAATACAGCAAGAGTGAAAATGAGAACTCACTCCCCGGGAGGATGGCCACACCGCAATCCCTTCTCCTCCATTCTCCTCTGGGGATTTTGCGCATGCATGCACATGTGCCTGGTGTGATTTTCAAGCCACAGAGTCCGGGGCTCAGACTGTGGTCGGCCATGTGAGAGTCTATCACCTTAATCACTATGCCATGCCACCTGCTGGTCTGAGATGATTTTATTGATGGAACTAACAAAAGAAATTCTAGTAAAATAATCCTGAAAGAGTAATGTGACTTTTTTCTATGCTGAATTAGGAAGAAAAGTCTCTCTACTTTAATCATAACTATAAGAGAGCTATACAATTTATTTTATTTTTTTATTTAATTTTTTTTAGAGGTTTTTTGCTTTAGGGCACATGCAATTGCCAGAAAAGACAGAGAGACAGAAAGCAAGAAATCACCCCATGAGGGGGGTGGCCACGCCTCAATCCCTTCTCCTCCATTCTCCTCTTGGGATCTTGGGCACGCACACATACACGCCTAGCCTGAGTTTAAGCCACCTGTCTGGGATTCGAACTGCAGTCGACTACATTGGGGTCCAGCAACATACCCATTATGCTAACTGCCGGTCCCACAATTTCTTTTAAAATCAAGGCTGTGTCTGCTATATTCTGACCTATCCAGAGACTTACACCAAAGGGGCTCTGAAAACAAGGGCAACTCTCTCACGATTTTCATTTTGCATATACACATCATTCCATGACTCTATGCAAATGCACACCTCTCCGGTGTTTAAACTCGTTTGCCTGAAATAAATATTCTTGACGACCGTTGAGTATGCATTGATAATTTACCTAGCAAATGATTTCACGTACAGATTTGTTTCCATCTAGCCTCAGTCTTATTGATCAAAACTTTGCGATTAGCAAGGCACCAGCTCCTTAGACTTCGTGGTGCCCCTGTATTAGTCCAATCATTGGAGGCTTAAACTCTTGAATTTCTTGCTTCAACATCTCCCCAGGTCATTAATGAACGTGGCCATCTTTTTTTTTTTTTTCAGACCCATTGCTCTTACTATGATAGAAACGGTAACATCTAGCTTTTATTTTTCAGCAGCACTGTCTCTTTTTTCACCTTAGAAGATTGGTAGCCATGAAGTCAGGAAGTATAGATCTTAAAAGGTCTCTGGAGGCAATAGGTGTTGAATAAGCTGTTAAACAAGAGAATTGGGAGTCCTTTGTCATCATTCAGAGAGCAGCATTGATTGATGTGAGCAGGACTCCGTATTGGTTTTAGATAAACAAGACAAAAGCAGAGATGGAGGGTAACCGTTGAGGCTGAGGTTTAGAAATGTAGTTTCTAAAAAAAAAAATGTCAACAAAATAACAAGGAACTTTGTTATTTCTCCACTGCTTTTCCTCGCAGTCGGGTTCACATCAAACAACTGGGGCACTGAGCTGTCTCCTTTGGGGGAAGGCCAAGTCCTTCATACGTGCAGTGTTCATTCACCATCCCGCTTTCTACAGAGGGAAAAAGGCATACCCTCGCCTCTTCCAGGGGACGAGGGTAATGGCATATACAGAAAAACAAGCAAGCTCTACATATCTGAAAACACGAGCTTGCCATCCCTGGTTATAAAGCTGGCAGCTTCTCCAAAGAATAGCACGTGCATGCCTGTGGAATTCCGGGAGGAGAAATCCATGCTGGAATCATTGCTGGGATCCATACAGAAGTGGTTGTTCCATAGACAGAGATTACTGGCATTATAGAAAATCCTTTATTTTAATTTGGTATAATTTGACGTGTTCCAGTACAATTTGTAGTGTTTCGTACCTCCACCTGTGTGTGTGTGTGTGTGTGTGTGTGTGTGTGTGCATACATATTATGTTTTTTTTTTTTTTAAAGAGATTTTTGCTGTAGGGTGCATATGCTTGCCAGAGAGACAGAGAGACAGAAAGTGATAAGTCACCCCCACCCCACCCCTGGGGGATGGCCTTGCCGTGCAATCTCTTCTGCTCCATTCTCCTCTTAGGATCTTGGGCATGCACGCATTCACACCCATCGTGAGTTTTAAGCCACCAAGTCTGGAACTCGAATCTCAGTCTACTATGTGGGAGTCCAACGACGTAACCATTATGCCATCTTCTGCCCCTTTGTTTTGTTTTAGATTTTGTTTTTTAATACAGAGTCTTGCTGTATTGCAATTCTCGAGTCTCAGCCTTCCAGGTAGCTGGGCTCCTGGGTGTATGCCCCTGTGCGAAGCTCTTCAGAGTAAGCTGATAGTCAAACCTAAGTCTCCCATGTGGCCCCAGCCTGCTAAGCAGCAGCGTCCATCAGCCCACGCTGCTGCGTCTGAGCCAACATGCTCCTTTTTGGAAGACAGATCAACAGACATGGGATCAATCAATTCTTCACTTTAAAAGAGATTTTGCTCTAGGGTTCATGTGCTCACCAGCGAGACAGAGAGACAGAAATCAAGAAATCACTTCCCAGGGGAATGGTCACACTGCAATCCTCACTCCTCCATTCTCCTCTTGGGATTTTGGGTATGCACGCACACGCACCTTGCATGAGTTTTAAGCCACCGGGTCCGGGACTGGAACAGCAGTTGACTATGTGAGAGTCCAGCAATGTAACCATTACGCCATCTGGTGGTCCCGAGGGCTCAATCAATTTTTAAAAACGTCCAAGGATGGCTACTACAGTCAGTCTAGGATCAGAAAAGTTATTCTTTTCTTTGGAGGGCTCGTATCATCTCTCTTTGGGTGTTTTGCACAATGCCTGCTTCTTTATGTGGAAAACCCTATCAGGGGTCAGGTGATTAAAAGTCCTAGGTCTGAGGAAGTCGTTATTGGTGTTGAAATTCATTCCTTCTAAAGCACTGTTGGAAACATCACCAGAGACCAGCACCTGCTGGAAATGCTCTTCCCACCAAACGTCAGGTACCCTGAGATGTGAGCTTACCCCGACAGGCATGAAGCCCAGTCGAATCCCCTCACTTCTTCTGCTAGCACCTGAGAGTCATTTCCCTTTACTCTTCCCTGGAACCTACGCTTATACCAACTTCCTTAACAAAAGTCTTAGCAAGTTCAATCAGTACGGCAAGGAGTAACCACAACACATACAAAACGCTATATAGTGGGGCCAGCAGGTTGCATAGTGGTTACTTCACTGGACTCCCACACGTTCGAACACAATTTGAGTCCTGGACCTGGCAGCTTGAAACTCACACCGGGTGCATATGCATGCATGCCCAAAATCCCGAGAGGAAATGGAGAAGAGATTGTGGTATGATTATCCCCCCAATAAGGGGTAATTTCTCACTTTCTGTCTCTTTGCTTCTCTGTCTTTCTGGCAAGCATACATCCTTTATAGCAAAAATCTCTCTCAAAAAAATAGAGAGAGAGAGGCCACAAAAAAGCGATTACCAATGGACTAAAATATGATTAAATTCCAAATTATCACTTGTTTACAATATATCTTGTCTTTAATATCCTTTGATTGAGCAAAATTGCTTGGCAAGAAATGTTATCTGTTAGAGGCTGGGGAATTGTGCATAAAGTCTCAGTCAGTGTTTCTGTTTCCATCCTTGAATGCTTTTTAAAAAAAATCTAGAGAGAAGCAGTCAATATCCTGCCTATTCCCTTTGGTATCTCCCCAGTGCTGTCACCTCCTGACCTAACTTTCTGCCTTTCTTCCTTCATGCTCCCAGAATTCCACCGAGGCTTCTCCACAAACCAAGTACTAACATCCAGTGGAGCTGAAAATATTAGTTTGCTGGACTTTTAACATTTGCTTCTCCATCGCATTGAACAAACATCAGTTTGAAATGGTTAAACTCAATAGGATGAGGTAAGAGGAGTCAAATTAGAGTCTACTCAGTAATCTTGGTGTACAGTTACCTTCATATTCATGACATATGGGTTTGTCAGAAAACTCATGATGCATCTTTGCCTGAAAAGAATGTGTCATGACTTGTCAGACCACCCAGAAGTTTACTAAAGTACCCAGCTCTAATTCTTGCAAGATTTCACATGGAACCACAGCAGATAGTAACAGGTATGTGGGTTTGGGATTCAGTCAAATTGGTATTTACATCGTGTTGTTCCATATTTACTAGCTGTGTGATCTTGGACAGATCGTACAACCTTTTATAGCCTTGATGCTTTGATCTGTAAAATGAAGGGGACATATCATCTTGGTGGATCTGTCGAGAAGATTCATTAGCACACTTGATGTAAGAGAGCACAGTTTCTGTACAGAGGTTATTTTTATGAGGTATTTAAGGAAGACACCTAGGAGAAAGATTAAAAATTGCTCTTGTAGTCACTGATCCAATAATGATCACATCTATCCATTTTTTCATGGAGCCATCCATATATTCATACATTCAAGAAGCCCATTTTATTGGGGCCAACAGTTGGTGTAATGGCTATGTCACTGGACTCCCATGTAGTCGACCGCGGTTCGAGTCCCAGACCCAGTGGCTTAAACTCACACCGGGTGCGTGTGCGTGTGTGCCCAAGATCCCGAGAGGAGAATGGAGGAGAAGGGATTGTGGTGTAGCCCTCCCCCTAAAGGGTGATTTCTTGCTTTCTGTCTCTTTGTCTCTCTCTGTCTGTCTGGCGACCACATGCACCCTGTAGCAAAAACCTCTCCAAAAAAATAAAAATAAAATGATTTTTTAAAAAAATTTAAAAAGAAGCCTATTTTATTGAGAATAGTGCATATGCCAAGCCCTGCTGGGTACGTAGAATAAAAGGAAGACAAGAGTGTTATAAACTATGAAGACCTCACCCACACTTGAGACTGCACTTGGAGATAGGTCTTTGGAAGATAAGTGAAGTAAAATTAGATCATTAGGGTGGAATCCTAATCTTATAAAACTGGTGACTTTATTTTTAAAAAAGAAAAGTAAAGCTCTCGCTCTTTTTCTGATTCCTCCCCTCCCAGCAGTTTACAGTATACCCGTGGAAACTAGCAGGAAAAGAGCTGTCTATGAGCTAGGAAGAGAGCCTTCATTAGGTACTGAACCAGCAGGTACCTTAATCTTGTACTTCTTAGACTCTGAAACTGTAAAAACATTAATTTATGTTGTTTAAGCTACACAGTCTGTGTTATTTTCTTATGGCAGTCCTAGTAGACTCATAAAAAGATAGTCTCTAATTTTCTACTAATACGGTAATATTTAATTGTTTTTTCTCATTTTGAGATACTGTAGAAAGTTTATTTATTCAGGACTTGATAAAGTACTTGGATTGCCATGTAGTAGAGGTTAAGTTTTGCTCAGGAAGGAAATTTGTGAATAGATATTTCAAAGATCTATATTTTTATTTATTTATTTTGAGAGATTTTTTCCTATAGCACATGTGCATTTGCTGGAGAGACAACAGAGAAAAAGAAAGTGAGAAATTATCCTCCAAGAGGGGTGGCTATGCCACAATCGCTTCTCCTCTATTCTCTCAGAGCACATGCACTCAGTGTGAGTTTCAAGCCACCAGGTCCGGAACTCGAACCATGGTCAGCCACATGAGAGTCCAGTGCCTTAACCACTATGCCACCTGCTGGCTCCAAAGATCTATATTTTTAAAAGAAAGGAATCTTTTCAAACAAATGATTGCTACAAAGTCACATTCTCCTTAAAAGCCATCGCTAAACTATCAGTAAATTGTCCATATTCAAAATAGATTCTGAAAGTGACTTCCACTTCTGGGAAGATGGTGTATGTGTACATTTTCCTGTTCCTTTTACGTAAAACAAAACATTTCTGCACATCATCTATGAAACAGGAGAAGACTGACACGCAGAAAAAAGACACAGAATAAAGAGGAGACTTGGGACTCAGAGAACATGATGATTAATTCCCTGGGTGTTATTTTTGCCTCCTCTCTCAAACGGGGTGCTTGAGAAGCTGGAAAACTGGTTCATCCAAGTCATTAAACCAATAAATACAAACCAAGAAACAAAAACAATTACCACCGCCACCAAACTATGAGGAAGGGCATCTAATTTCCAGAGAGCTACATTCAATGACTTAGAACGTGTAGTTTTTAAAAAGTAATTGTTAGTTGTACACAAAATGAGGAATGAATGGTCCCTAACTAGGAAAAAAGCAATGATGTAACTTTCCTCAAGGAAGCCTAGATTTTAGGCTTATATTAGATATAAAAATTAGATCAGCTGTTATAAAGATCTTTAAAGTACTAAAGGGGCGAGCCATAATGGTGCAGCTATAATGTAATATTCTGCAATGCTGCCACCATATGGGAAGGTCCCAGGTCCATGTGCTGAGGTCTCCCAGTGTATGCTGGGTACATGCATGCCCATAATCCTAGTCGACTGAGTCTGGAGAGAATGGTAGTATCACAGTATGGAGACTCTTTGGAGCTCGCTCTCTCCCTCTCTCTCTCTCTCCTGTCATAGAAGAAAGAAACACAAACAAACCAAACAAAACCTCTAAGAAATCATGTCTAATGTATTAAAGGAAAGTATAAGAATAATGTCTCACCAAGCAGAGAGTGTCAATAGAGAGAATGTACAAAGAAGACCAAATAGAAATTCTGTAGTTGAAAAATACAATGATTGAAATTAAGAAAAAGAAAACTGAAATTCAGTAGAAGGGCTTAAGAGTATACTTGAACAAGAAGAAGAAAGATTTGGCAAACTTAAGCATAGCTCAATAAAGATGATGCATTCCAAAGGAAAGAAAAACAAAAATAATGGAGAGAAATGAACTGTACCTCATAAAAATGCAAGTTAAGGTCAGGAATACCAACATAAACATCATGGGAGTCCCAGAATAAAGGAGACTAAAAAAGAAATGAAAAATATTCAAAGAAAATAGAGCTGAAAGTTTTCAGAATCTGATGAAAAATATATTTATTTACACATGTGAGAAATTCACAGAACTCCAAGTAAGAGTCAGATCCCAAACATGTCATAGTAAACATATTAAAGGAGATTATCAAAGACAGAATCTAGAAAGCAGCAAGAGGAAAGTAATCATATAGTCCAAGCATCAGAGTAGCATGGACGGTACCCTTGACTTGTAGAAATTTATCTGGGTCCCCTACAAAACTAGCACCTTCAGGAGATCACTTAGTGAATAGGCTGGAGTAACACATCCTAAAGAGAAATACGTTGCCTCCAGACTCCAAAGAAGTTCATTAGACAGTGTGCCTGTTTGGGTTGTAGGAAGAACCATCGGTAACAACTTATCTTTTACTTAAAAGGGGATATTTGACATGGTCTATACCAATACACCCCTGGAGATTTCGATGAGCTAAAAGGACTCTGAATATCTATCAGGTTTATTTCCCATGTTCTGACACACAATGAATTGTCTTACCCACAAGTTGACAATATTAAAACTTCCTGTTAGAGGTCAATAGGTGGCATGGTGGTTAAGGTACTTGATTCCCATATGGCCCACTGTGCTTCTAGTCCCAGATCTAGTGGCTTTTTAAATATTCTGACACACAATGAATTGTCTTACCCACAAGTTGACAATATTAAAACTTCCTGTTAGAGGTCAATAGGTGGCATGGTGGTTAAGGTACTTGATTCCCATATGGCCCACTGTGCTTCTAGTCCCAGATCTAGTGGCTTGAAAATTATGCCAGGCACATGTGCATTCATGCCCAAAGTCCCAGGAGGAGAATGGAGAAGGAATTGAGGAGTGTCATCCCTCCACAGGGTGATTTCTCACTTTCCCTCTCATTGTCTCTGGCGAGTGTATACACCCTATGGCAAAAACTTTAAAAACAAAAAACTTCCTGTTAACTGTGTCTAATTTGTACAATGCCATCAATACAATGGACTAGTGTACTGGTCCCTTGTGGAAGGGAAGAAGATATGTGATATTTTCATTCCAGAACCTTCTTGAGCATGCTGTGTACTCATGGTCTGGGCCAACTGAGACTGAAGTTGCTTATGGGGTGAAGATCCTCTTCGGGGCACTCTTTCTCTCATGAAGGAAATACTGCAAATAAAATTTAGCAATAAATATGAATTTTTTTTTTAAGAGAGAGAGTTATGCTATAGGGCACATGTGCTCGCAGGAGAAACAGAGAGACAGAAAGCAAGAAATCAACCCCCCAGGGTGATGTCTATGCTGCAATTCCTTCTCCTTCAGTCTCCTCTTGGGATTTTAGGCATACACGCACACATGCCTGGCATGAGTTTAAGTCAGCAGGTGCAGGACTCAAACTATGGTCAACTACATGGGAATCCAGCAACGTAACCATTACACCATCTACTGGTCTCTAAATAAGAATTTTATACCATGAGCAAGTGGGAATTCTACCATATAACATAACTAAAGAAAAAAAATCACATGACATAGTAATTAATGGAGAAAAAGGTATTTGACAAAGTTTAATAAAAATTCCAGAAAAATAAGAAAGGTATGGGGTCATCATCATCTTTACAAACAAATTCTACTGATAATATTAAAATTAATGTCAACAGGGACCAGCAGATGGCATGGTGGTTAGGGTGCTGGACACTCCAACATGGCCAACCATGGTTCAAGTCTTAGACCTGGTGGCTTGCTTTCTCACTTTCCCTCTCTCTCTCTGTCTCTCTCTGATCAAAATAAAAAATCAATGAATGAATGAATAAAATTAAATAAGTAATTCTTTAAAAAAAATTAATGTCAAAAGACTGAATAGTTTCCCCTAATGTCTGAAACAAGGCAAGAATGCCTGCCCTCGCCACTTTTATTAAACCTTTTGATAGAAGTTCTAAGTCAGTGCAATAAAGTGAATAAAGAAAGTAAATATGCAGTCTTGGACATAATATATTCAGTAATGTTGAAAAGGACAAGAAAATAATTAAAACAGGGGGGGGGGGACGCAAGTGTATCCCTGTATCTTATTAATGAATAATGGACACTTAAATTTTGAAAATGTGCAGTTACAAAAATATTAATCAGGACCAGCAAATGGTGTATTGGTTACATCACTAGACTCCCACGTAACTGACTGCAGTTCAAGTCCCAGACCCGGTGGCTTCAAATTCACGCTGAGCACATGTGCACAAGTGTCTAAAATCCCAAGAGGAAAATGGAGGAGAAGGGATTGCAGCATGGCCATCCCCCCCTGGGGGAGGGGGTGATTTCTCACTTTTTGTTTCTCTGATTCTCTCTGTCTCTCCAACAAGCACATGTACCTTATAGCAAAAATCTCTCTCTAAAAAAGAAAATAATAATAATTACTTTGGCTTAAGTCTAACAAAATATTTACAGGGCTTATATACAAAAAACTACATGACAGAACCAGCGTGTGGTGTGGAGATTTAGGTGTTGGGTTCCACATGGCCAGCTATATGGTTAGAGTCCTGGGCCAGCAACTTGAAAATCATACGGAGCACATGTACGCGCATGTCCAAAGTCCCAAGAGGAGAAGGAGGAGAAGGGATTATGGGATGTAACCATTCCTCATGGGGGATGATTTTTCAGTTTCCCTTCCCTCTGTCTTTCTCTCTGTTTCTCTCTGGCAAGTGCATGTGTCCTATAGCAAAACATAACAAAAAATACATAACACGAATGGAAAAAAATTAAAATCAACATTAAGGAGAGGTATGTCATGTCTGTTCATATAAAAACTCAAGATAGTACAGGAATCGATTATGCCCAGATAGAAATATATGTTTTAGGAAATTCCTACTGAAATTCCAGTAAGCTTTTGTATAACTATAGATAAGATGGTTTAAAATTTTTATGGCAAGACAAAGGGACTAGAATAACTAAAACAATTTTGAAAAGGAAGAATAAAATGAGAGAAATAACTCTACTTGATATTAGAACATTATATAGCTACAATAATGAAGACTGTAATAAAGAGATAAACATTAAATTAATAGAATGCTATAGAGAACTTATAAAGAGACTCAAAAAAATAAGCCAAACTGATTTTGGAATTGCAAAACATAGTCAATGAAGGAAAAGTAGCCATTTCCACAAATGATACCAAAAATGTGATGCTCATAGCCTAAAAATTAGCCTCAACCCAAGACTTACACCTTATACAAAAATTAACTCAGAAGAGATCATAGATTTAAATGCAAAATGTAAAACTATGACAATATTAGGAAAAATAGGACTAATCTTGGGTTTCTAGGGATACGTGAAGAGGTCTTGCACATCAAAAACATGATCTAAAAAAAGAAAAGAAATGAACCAATTGGATGTCATCAAAATATAAATGTTTGATCTGTGAAATATCCTGTTAGGATAATATACAGACTAGAAAGAAATATTTGGAAATCACATGTCTGATAAATAAAATGTATCTGGACTATATATAGGAATGTCAAAACGGAACAGCCGAACAGAAAACAAAATAAACAAAAATTATAATTAGAAAATG
The DNA here is from genome assembly GCF_000334495.1 of Tupaia belangeri chinensis. Taxonomy (NCBI): domain Eukaryota; kingdom Metazoa; phylum Chordata; class Mammalia; order Scandentia; family Tupaiidae; genus Tupaia; species Tupaia belangeri. Next base: position 1,594,695 of record NW_006198386.1, on the reverse strand, counting down.
GAAAAAAGGTAAGATACATTTTGCTGTCATGTACATACAGATTGCAAATAAATAAATGAAAAGATGTTTCATAGCATTAGCCAGCAGGAAAATGCAGATGAAAATGACGGTGAAATATCCTCACAAACTTATCAGAGTGACTAAACTAAAAAATAGTGACAACACCCAATGCTGGCAAAGATGTGGTGTGATTGGACCTTTCGCATATGGCTCATGGAAAAGTAAAATTGTATAGCCGCTGTGGAATCCTGGCAATTTCCTATAAAACTAAAGATGCTACTACCATTACAATTCCACCAACTTTACTTTTGAACACTTAACAGCGGAGACCTGAAAATATATTAACACCACCTGTACCTGTAGGTATAAAGCAGCTTTATTTATAATAACTCAGAACTGGAGCTATCTCAGACTTTTTCAATGGGTGAATGATGAGAAAAGTGTGGTATATTCATACTGGAGAATATCCATCAGAAATAAAAAGGGATGAATTATTGATAATAGCGATAACATCAATGAATCACCACAGAATTATGCTGACTGAAAGAAAGTCCATCCCGGGCCCAGCAAATGGTGTGATGATTAAGACACTGTTCTCCTATATGGCCAAACACAGTTCAAGTCCTGAACCTGGTGGTTTGAAAATCAAACTAGACTCACGTGAGCGCATGCCCCAAATCCCAGGAGGACGATGGAGGAGAAGGGATTGCGGCATGGCCATTCCCCCTGAGGAGTGATTTCTCACTTTCCCTCTCACTGTCTCTCTCTGTCTTTCTCAGGTAAGCTCATGTGCTCTGGAACAAAAATCTCAAAAAAGAAAAAGGAAAAAAAAATCATCTCCAAAGGACATACCCTATATGAGCTCATTTCTATATGATTCTTGAAATGACACCATTCTCTATGAAAAAGAACAAGTTGCTGTTTATCAAGGTAAGGAGAAAGAAAAGCAGAAGGAAGCAGGTGTGTCTATAAAAGGAAACCCCTAGGGATCTCTGTGGTAAGAGACTGCATCCTCACCATATTAGTGTCAATATCCCGGCTGTGCTGGAGCAATCATTTCATAAGATATTACCTTTGGACTAAACTGGGTAGAGGGGTAAAGGATGCACAGATCTGTTTTGTTTCTTTCAACTCTATGTGAGTCTATAATCAGCTCAAAAACAAATGTTTAATTTAAAAAAAAAGTGAATGACATTAAAAACTAATTTTGCACTTGAAGGAGAACCGATACATGGTGGAAAGTATTCGAGTAATCACTAGGTATGCCATTTAAGACCGACTCAGTGTTTTAAGCCTCCCATTACTGTAAAGGCATTAGACAGAGATAATTAATGAAATCAATCATAATTAATTCCTCCAGTGTTCATACACTCATAGTATATATTTCCTGAGGAGTTTCAGTCTAATTTGACATTAATGGAGATGGAAAATAGGACAATGATTTTGAGTTTGTAGAATAATGTACACCAATCCTACATAATATGGTTTTTTGTCATTGAGAGGTACTTGTGGCTTTATAAAGCAAGACTGGGAAGCTCCCGTAGTTCATCAGGATCAGTTCATCATCATGATGGATTTTATATGAATTGCACAGGCATATAAAATAATAATATTTTACCATCTTGGTTTTTCTAAGTCAAAGCTGCGGCTAGCTTATGTTTCATGGAATTTTACAGACAGTAATAATGGTACTGAGGTGATTTTTAAAAATTATTTTATTTAACTGTATTTGTTTATTTTAACTTGACTGAAAAGGGACACACACACACACACACACACACACACACACAGAGAGAGAGAGAGAGAGAGAGAGAGAGAGAGAGAAAGGAAGCTGCCAGGTCTAAGACTCGAACCAGGGTCAGCCATATGGAAGTCCTACACCCTTAACCGCCATGCCCCCTGCTGGCCCCCTGAGGTGATTATTTTTAAACTGAGATGTAAGGTGCACAGGGTGGAATGAATAGGTCTGAATGCAGTTGCATCCGTTTTCAGCAGAGCAAAGTCCCCTGCAACCCACAGCCCTGTGAAAGGCTTACGTCACCCCAGAAAACTTCCTCATGCCTCCCTCCTCAAAGGTGGCCATGTTTATTGTAGCTCTTTCACCATCTGATACTTCCTCTGTATAGTGTCTATTCAAATTTCTGAAGTATTATGTTTTTAACTAAGTCATGTTCTAATTATTGAGTTGTAAATTTGAATATACTTTACAAATGCACGTTGTCTGTCAGATGTGAACAGCTTTGCCTGTATATAAATGAAGCCATGTAGTATACTGTATATGTCTTTTTTTTTTTTTTCAATTTGCTAGAGGAAGCATGAATTTTCCAGAGAAAGACAGAGAGAAAGAGAGGGAAAGAAAGAAAGCAGCCCCCATGGAGAATGGCCACACCACAATCCCTTCTCCTTCATTCCTCCATTCTGTTGGAATTTGGGGCACACACATACGTGTGCCTGGTGTGTTTTTCAAGCTTCCAGGACCAGGATTCAAACCACATGGTCAGTCATAGGGAATCTGTTTACCTCCGGAGCCACCAGGCCACAGGCTGCCTGGTAATTTTTTAATACAGAGATTTATCATATCTTTTCATTACATTTATTTCAAATAATTTTATGTGCCGTAAAGTTGTTGTTAATAGCATTGCTTTTCTTGATTTCTAGTTGATCCTTTCAGCACTCCAAATCATTTACTTACATAGATACGTAATTGCACTATGCAACTTTGTTAAGCTCACGTTAGTTTCATTTGTTTTTTTTGGTGGTTCTTTTAGGCTTTTGTATGGCAGTAAATCATTATCTTCTGATAAGGATACTTACACTATCTTAACCCTACAGTGAAGTAACAGGGAAAAAAAATGAAAAGATTAAAGGCACTCAGTTGGAAATGAAGTAAAACTGCCATAATTCACAAATGATAAATGTGAATCCCCTCCTTTGTGAAGGAAACCTTAAGGAATCTGCAGAATAACTACTAGAATTAGTGAATGAGGTTAGCAAGGTAGCGGGAAACAAGATTAATATACTGTATGACCAGCTATACCAATGGACAATGGCCAGACCACAGGTGACAATAAGGTCTGGCACATGATCTCTCCCCTGATTGATCCGGAAGAGTTAGGAATTGTTTCATGACTGCCAGAACCTCTATTTGTGACTACTTCCATCTCAGGACCATTCAGAGAAAGTCAGATACATTCCCAAGCCAGACACATCAAATGTTCTTAGTCCACCATCAAATTCTTCTTCTTCTTTTTTTTTTTTTAAGAGAGTTTTTGTTTGTTTGTTTGTTTGTTTGCTATAGGGCACATGTGCTCATCAGAGAGACAGAAAAAAAGAAATCACTCCCTAGGGAGGATGGCCATGCTGCAATCCCTTCTCCTCTGCTCTCCCCTTGGGATTTTGAGCACACACACACACACACACACACACACACACACACATAGACATACCCAGTGGGAGTTTAAGTCACCAGGTCCAGGACTCAAACCACGGTTGGCTACATGGGAGTCCAGTGATGTAACCATTATGCAATCTGCTGGTCTCTCCACCATCAACTTCTAACAAAAGCATGCTAAAGGCTTCTACTGTTTCCCTCTAAAGCCTCCCCATTTTCTTGTTTGCCTATGAATTTCTGCCAAACATAGGTAATGTTGACTAACTCCTTTGCTATGGCAAGCTCTAAATAAATATCGTGTTCATGCTCATCGGCCTTCATTTACGCCCACAATACCAATGATATTATTACATATTTACAGCAGACAATATGTTTTGACCTTAGGTTAGGTAAAGATTTCCTAAAGTGACAGCAAAAGCAAAATCTTTCAAAGAAAAAATTGATAAATTGAATGTCAGTGAATAGAAAAACTTCTGCCCTTCAAAAACACAACCAAAAAAAATGAAATGAGGGCCAGCAGATGGCATGGTGGGTAAGGTGCTGGACTCACATGTGGTTGACAACAGTTCAAGTCCTGGACACGGCATCTTGCTTTCTCACTTTCTCTCTCTCTCTCTGTCTCTCTCTGGTGAGTGCATGTGCCCTATACCAAATTTAAAAAATAATAACAAATAAAATTAAATAAGTAATTACTTTTTAAAAAGAAACAAGCAAATAAAACTAAGCTATATAGTAGGAGTATTTGCTTTCTCTTTTTAAAAAGAATTATTGATTTAATATTATTTATTGTTATCATCATTCTTCAATTTGTTACAGGGCACACACTCACCAAAGAGAGAGAGAGAGAGAGAGAAAGGGAAAGTGAGAAAGCAAAGCTACCAGATCCAGGACTTGAACCACGGTCAGCTGTGTGAGAGTCTAGTGCCTGAACCACCATGCCACCTGCTGGCCCTGAAGTAGAAGTATTTGAAAATTATCTATCTGATTGAATTTTCATCCATAAAATAGAAAAATGCTTTACAAATCAATAATAACATAAAAACACAGTAAAAAAGAACAAAGTATTTCAATGGACATTTTACCGAAGACGACATGCAAGTGGCTGATTAATACATGAAAAGATGCTCCCTGCCATAAGTCACTAAAGAAATGAAAATGAAAGTGATAATGTGATACTACTGTATGTCTATTGGAATGACTGTAATCCCATAGGCTGACAATTCCAGGTGTTGGTAAGGATATGGAGAACTTGAAAACGTAAAATGGTACCGACACATTGAAAAATAGATTGACAGTTTATTACAAAATTAAATGTAGACTTAACATACCAGCAATTCTACTCAGATTTCTCAAGGAAAATGAAAAACATATGTCCACCCAAAGATTTGTATAGGAATGTCCAAAGCAACGTTATTTATAATAGCCCCAAACTGGAAATAATCCAAATGTCCATCAATTTGGGAATAAATAAACAAACTGTGGGATTCAGAAATAAAATGGTATGAAATATTAATTCACCACAACATGGGCGACCTCAAGCATTATGGTAGGTGAAAGAAACCAGAGACTAAAGACAACTCATATAAACTTCCCAGATTAGACCAATCTAAAGAGAAAAAAAGCAGATCAATGCTTACTGGGGACGTGGGGCAGTTTGACAAATTCAAGCAGGACCCACGAAGTTTTGAAGAATGAAAGAAATGTCCTAAAACCGGTTCATGGAGTTGAGACACATGTTCCTACATTGTTTGAATTTTCACTTAAAACGGATAAACTATGGAGTGTGTAAATTTTATCAAAATTGTGTCACTTTAAAAAAATGCAATTCATGATCCAATTTCTGAAGAAATTGTTACGTTTCCCTCAGAAATTTCACTCTTTCAGTGAAGCGTGAAAGAGTGCTATTTGGCAGTGTCCTCTGGTCAAAGCATAAACACTTAAGCCTGGTCCAGCAGGTGGCGTAGTAGCGAAGGCACCGGACTCGCACATGGCTGACCGCAGTTTGAGTCCTGGACCTGGTGGTTTGAAACTCACGTCAGGTACATGTATGTGTGTGCCCAAAATCCCAGGAGGACAATGGAGGAGAAGGGATTGCCGTATGGCTATCGATCCCGGGGGATGATTTCTCACTTTCCCTCTCACTGTCTCTCTCTCTGGCAAATGAATGTACCCAATGGCAAAAACCTTAACAAAACAAACCTGAAAAAAAACCTTAAACCCTTGGATATTCTGTTACCATGATTATAAAATTGTAATTGTAGTATATATAATATGTAGTTTAAAGAAAAGAATAAACCCCACATCCTTAGAGAGTGTTCTCTCTCTTGGGACCAGCAGTTAGTGTAATGGCTATTTCGCTGAACTCCCATGTAGTCCACCGCAGTTCGAATCCCAGACCCGGTGGCTTAAATTCACGCTGGGCATATGTGTGTATGTGCCCAAGATCCCGAGAGGAGAATGGACGAGAAGGGATTGTGGTGTGGCCATCCCCCCTGGGGGGTGATTTCTTACTTTCTATCTCTCTGTTTCTGTCTTTCTGGTGAGCGCACACGCCCTATAGCAAAAACCTCTCCAAAAAAGGGGGGAAGCGTTCTCTCTCTCTCTCTCTCTCTTTCAAGTGCATGTATCCTTAAGCAAGAAAAAGTAAACTAAAAATAAAAAAAATTCTAAAAACACTCAAGTCTTCCTTTTTTTTTTTTTTTTGCTGGCATCCATGAAAAAGTGTATTCTATTGCCAATTTTTCAAATGTACATCATTTGACATTGTCAATATTTATTGGCTTCAAGTAAGTTCAATTGACAGTTCAAATAAGTTCATTTTCCATTTGTAAAAATGGCTATGTTTGGGGACCAGCAAATGGCATAATGGTTATGCCTCTGGACTCCCACATGGCTGACCACGGTTGTAGTCTCAGATCTGGGAACTTGAAACATGCCGGATGTAGTTGTGTGTGTGTGTGTGTGTGTGTGTGTCCAAGATCCCAAGAAAAGAATGGAAGAGAAGGGATTGAGGTGTTGCCACCACCCCCCAAGGGGTGCTTTCTTGCTTTCTGTCTCTCTGTCTCTCAGGCAAGTGCACATCCCCTGTAGCAAAAATTTCTCACACACACAAAATAATGACTATGTTTGAATATCTTTACAATAGAAAGGACCGTCTTGATATTTTTTAGTTTTTAAAATTAAACAGGAATGGCCCCAGTGCAATCATTTCTCCTCCATTTCCCTCTCTGAATTTTGGGCATATATACTCACATCAATGTGATTTTTCAAATGGTCAGGTCCAGTACTCGAACTATACAGTCCGCCATGTGGGATTCAGTGCCTTAACCTCCATCCCACTCGTTGACTCAGGAATTACAAGTTTGGCAAGAGCATGTACTCCCTTGCATCTTTATAACCTCAAATATTTCCCTCTCACTGAAAATCACTTCTTTCGACCTTACTGAAAGCTTGCCTAGAAGAGTAGTAGAGACAGAGACAGAGAACAAGAGACAGAGACAGAGAGAAAAACCACAGAAAGAACAAAATGTTAAAAGAGCAAAGAGAGAAGAAGGAGAGAAAGGGTTAGAGAATGATTTCTTTTTTTATTTAATTATTTGTGCGTGTGGAAGTATTGGTTTTTCCTGACACAATGGAGAACGTTTTGTCATTGTTTTCTTTATAACATTGATGGATGCCTTGTTGAGCGGGTATTGGGCTTTAGTTAAACATGACAGAAGCAAAGATTTATAGATAGTCACCTCAGAGGCTGTTTGAAAGGCCCCATAATGCCTCAGGGCACAGATGTGTTTTCAGTGTTCACTTCTGGTAAATAACCCACAATTTCATACACTCCACCCCTTCGCCCCGCTTCGAGAGCTCTGCTCGAAAACGAAGCATACTCTTGGTGAAATTTAAAGCAAAGGCAGGAGAAGAGGGTAGGAGGTGGAGGATTTTTTTGTTTGGTTTTGTTTTCTCTTGTTTTTTTTTTTATTTTTTTTTCAACTTGAGCATTCTCAGAAGTCACTGTGGTATTCATCCCATCCTTGTGTTTTTGTATTTTGCAGAAAAGCCAATATTCTGAATGAGGCATTATGTTCCAAATACCCTAACTCTCCTCTTTACACTGTGAGCGCGAGAGATATTTTACGACTATGCACTTAAGTATATATTTAAATATATCTTGCAAAAAATGTTTTCTTGTGAAAGTAAAAAAAAGAAGAGAAAAAAATGGAAGGAAGGAATTGGACACAACTCAACCACTGTGGGCATCAACTTACCACTGCATATGCTCACCACTCCCCTTTCCTCTCATCCTCTTATTCTCGCATGTGCTAGGTATCATCAGTTATACATTCCTTACCTCCAAACGCATGGAATTATATCGTATTCTGTTATCCTCTGATTATAATTTCATCAGATTCGAATACATCTTCCTTTCATGACTAGCATGATCTACCTTCTGATTTCAGATTTCTTGCTTTTCTTTTTCAGGGGAGAGATTTTTGCTCTAGGGTGCATTACTCATTGGGAAGATGGAGGGAGAGAAGTGAGAGATCACCCCATTTTAAAATTAATTAGTTAATTAATGAATGGATGCATGGACTTGTTGAAGAGACACACGAGAGAAGGAAAGTGAGAAATCACCCTTCTGAGGGGATAATCACTCTGCAACCCTTTCTTCTCCGTTCTCCTCTAGGGGTTTTGGGTATGAACACACATGCGTCCAGTGTGATTTTCACGTTGCTGGTCCAGGATTCGAACAGTGCAGTTGGTCATATGGAACACAGCTGCCTTAACCTCCTGCCTTAACCACCTGCTGGCTCAGATTTCTTTTTAAATGTTCACTAATTTTTTATAGCACAGAAATGAGCATTTGTCAACACTTTGTTCTGCACTTAGACAAGTTTTGTTTGTTTGGGTTTTTTTTTTTTTTTGGGTGGGGGGAGAGGTTTTTGCTACAGGGCACGTGCGCTCACCAGAGAAACAGACAGAAAGCGAGAAATCACCACCCCCGCCGGGGGGGGGGGATGGTCCCACCGCAATCCCTTCTCCTCCATTCTCCTTTTGGGATCCTGGGCATGCACGCACACGTGCCTCATGTGAATTTAAGCCACCAGGTTCAGGACTCAAACCACGGTCAACTACATGGGAGTCCAGCGACATAGCCATTATGCCAACTGCTGATTGCCCTTTTCCCTTTTTATTTTAATTTTCAAAAAATTTTTTAGCAGACAAGATTTTAATAAGTGAACTCACTTGGTATGAAAACCCAAGTATATTTTATTTGCTGAGGTGGGAGTTCTGGACCTACTAGCTTGCTTTCTCATTTTTCCTCCTTCTCTCTCTCTCTGTCTCTTACTGGTCAAGTTAAATAATAATAATAAATAAAATAAATCATCCTTAAACATGTTAATGCCAGAGAGTATGTATGCTATTCTTGCCAGAGAGAGAAAGGGAGAGAAAGAGAAACAGAAAAAGCACCACTCAGTGGGGTGTGGTTCAAACACAATTCACTCTCCTCCACTCCACCAGCCAGTCAGGACTCTGGGCACACATGCACCTGTGCCTGGTATGTCCATCAAGCCTCTGGGTTGGAACTTTAACTGTGGTTAGTCATGTGGAATCTGGCCGAATAATTTCCTGGCTGGCCGTAGTTTCTTTGTCTTCGAGTGAGAGAGAGAAAGAGAGAGAAGCACCCAGCATAAGGTCTTATCACACCACAATCACTCTTCTCCATCCTGCAGTCTATCAGACCTCATCTACCTACAAGTTGTCTTAGGTGAGTGGCTGGGGACTCAAACCCCAGCCTCCATGTGGGATCCGGCTTCCCCGTCTCGGGGCACCTTGGCTATATATCACGAAGCCTCCTCTGAACACACCCATCTTTACTAATGAACTATTTGCCAAAACGTTCAATTCCTTTGTTTTGGTGGAAGGCTCGTGTTTCTTTTGAACTATAAATGATACATGTGCATATTAAGGTCTTCGGAAAGTTCATGGAACATACACATTTTGAAAAAATTATGCATAGGTTCCAAAATTCTTCTCGAACCAAAACGAACTTATACTCTTATGCCATTTTTTCCCCATGAACCTTTTGAATTCCTCTTGAACTGTTACTGTATATTCAAATATATATTTTCCAGCTTCTCTTTGCATGTATGTGTGTATTACATTTTAAAGGCTTTGTTTAGTTCCCGCATTATGAAAATCAATAGGCAATACAGCTTAATAGCATATTTTAAGATTTTTATTTGTTTATTTTTATTTTTTATTATTATTATTTTTATTTATTTATTTATTTATTTTTGCCAAAGGGTGGTATGCTCACTGGAGAGAGAGGAAGAAAGACAGAAAGAAAGTGAGAAATCAATTCCCAGGGAGGATGGCCATGCTGCAATCCCTTCTTCTCCATTCTCCTGAGATTTGGGGCACACACACATGTGCACCCAGCAATAGTTTCAAGTTGCCAGGTCTGGGACTCTCACTGTGGTCGGCCGTGTGGGAGTCCAGCACTTTAACTACCATGTCACCTACTGGCCCCCTTAGTAGCATATTTTTAAAAATGTAATGAGTCCTTGCCTTCAACAAAGAGGAAGCAAAAAGAGGGAAACAATGGCCAAATAATCAAGGCAGACAATGAATGTCCTCTCTGTTCAGATAAAAAAAATAAACCTTATCAAAGCAACATCTTCAAATTGCCTTTGGGTGGTAGGGGTTGAGTTCAACAACTTGTGGAGAACAAAGACATCGAAAGGGTCTGCGGTGCTGTGTGATTACACAATAGTCCCTTGGTCTCCTTGGTGGGAAAAGGAAACAAGAACTGAGTTTGGCCTTTTGTGGCACTGGCTAGGGGTGAGGCAGAAGAAAGAGGAAGCGAGACCTCAGAGCAGAAGAGCCGGGCCACTGCCTCCTCCGTGTACCTGAGCTTGTCATGAGTCATCTCGTCAGGCGCTCGGCTGGCCAGGAAAGGTGGGTGCGTGGTGACCCATGCTAAGCGAGCGCCCCTTCCACACTGTGGCCTTCAGATTCCAGCACATTTACCTTGTCTGGAAACCTGACTGGAGCAGAAACATCCCCACAGGAAGATCAGCCCCTTGGGAAGATCTGGGCTGTGTCAGAAGTCACTATTTTTTATTTTTTCCCCAAGTCATTTCAGTTCAAGGATATCTGCAATTTAGAGAATTAAAAAAAAAAAAAAAGAAATAGCTAAGTAGTGGCTCAGATGGATTATTTTCACAAGGGCGTACGAGACTGAAAGACAAAGCTCGAACCACGTGCGTCTCATAGAATCATGGATTTTCATAACGAACATTGAAATGCATTGTGCGTGGCTCTCAGGGTACAAGGAAGAAGAAACCTCGGATTCTGAGTCTTTCTGTCTGTCTGTGGTAATGACAGGCATAAGGATCATCAAAATGTTCTAAAAACTAAAGTTTTTGTTGTTCTTGTTGTTTTGTTTTTCTGGAATGTTCTCTCTTCCTAACATCGACGCTTCTCCTTATGTTAAGTTAATTATCTAGTAAAAATAAAATAAATAAATCTGAGATAGTTATAGTGGCTGAATCCCATGTGTCTGACCATGCCGTTTGAGACCTGGACCCAGCACTCTGAAAAACATACCAGGTATGTGTGCATGTGTGTCCAAAATCCCCAGAGGATGATGGGATGGAGAAGGGATTGCAGCCTGGCCATCCTCCTTAAAGGTTGCTTTCTCACTTTCTCTCTCTCTCTGTCTCTGGTAAGTGCATGCACTATCTAGCAAAAAGTATAAAAAAAAAAAATTCTGAAACTCACAAAAGCTCTTTGGGAACATCTTATAAAACTGAATTTTTGTGGTCAGCAGGTGGCATGATGATTAGGGCATTGGACTCCCACCTGGCCAGCCACAGTTCAAGTCCCGGACCTAGTGGCTTGAAAATCACACCGGGTATATGTCCTGACAGGAGGATTAAAGAGAAGGGACTGTGGAGTGACCATCCCCAACTGGGGGACATAG
>NW_006198386.1:1568440-1583292 GCF_000334495.1 Tupaia belangeri chinensis | reverse complement strand
TCTTTCCCTCTCACTGTCTCCCTCTCTCTCACTCTAGTGACCCTATGGTCAAAACATCAAAAAAAAAAAAAAATCCCTGAATTTTCATCCTGGTACTTTGAAAGAAGTGATTACTATATCCCAAATGTGCTTAATACTGCCAATGCCCAACAAAGCGACTTCACCTCAGCAGTAGACCACCTTCCACTTTCTCATGTATTTCTAGCTCCACACCTGAACTTTGGTAGGTATGAGAAATATTCTGATTTAGCTTAGACAGATAGGGCACTGGACAGCAGGTACATCTTCAGTATCTTCTGGGCTTTCAGTATGATTGATGGTTGACATTTTTTAAAGAATTTTTAATTTTGTTATTATGATTACTTTTTAATTTGACGAGAGAGAGAGAATGGGAAAGTGAGAAAGTGAGTCATCAGGTCTGGGACTTGAACTGTGGTCTAGCCTTAACTGAGTCTAGCACCTTAACCACCACACCATCTGCTGGCCCCAACAGTTGACTTTCTGAGTGCTTCTGATAGTAGGATTTTGTTGACAGGATCCTTCCTGGTGCCTATTTACATTCTATTCTCTAATTTTTCAATGACTCTTCCATCATTTAGATGGAAATGCAGTGGACTGAAGTCTGAGAAAAGTCCTTTTCCCTTAGGACTTATACAGGTAAGTCTATATTCTATTGCATTAATATCATTTATCTTTGGTGATGTAACAAGCCATCCCAATACTTCAAGACTTAAAAAAAGGCTTTTCTCTGGCCAACCCATAGTGTGGTTGCTCTCACATGGGTGACCATGCAGTTCGAATCCCGGACCCAGCAGCTTGAGAAACATGCCAGGTGCATGTGTATGCATACCCAAAATGCTGAAAGAAAAAAAGAGAAAAGAAACGGTTGAGCATACCCAAAATGCTGAAAGAAAAAAAGAGATAGAAAAGAAAGGGTTGTGGTGTGATCATTCTCCAGAAGAGGTCCTTTCTCACTCTCTCTCTCTCTCCCTGTCTCTCTGCAAAAAGTGCACATACCCTCTGGAAAAAAAGAAGAAAAAAAAGTTTTACATTTTAAACATTTGTGACATACGGTCATTCCGTATTCTCTTAGTACTATTTTTAATTTCCTTTTTGTTAAATATTACACTTGAGTAGTTCATCTTCAAGTGAAATATGCTAAACTTAGAGGGTCTTGCATTCGTCACATTTTCTCAGTATTATTATTATTATTATTTTTTAAGATTTTGGCATAGGGCATATGCACTTGTCAGAGAGACACACAGAGAGAGACAATGAGAGTGAAAGCGAGAAATCACTGCCCCACCCCCGGAAGGGATGATCATTCTGTAATCCCTTCTCCTCCATTTTTCTCTTGGGATTTTGGGCATGCACGCACACATACTTGGCGTGAGTTTTAAGCCCCCGTATCCAGGATTCAAACCGCTGTCTGTCATATGGGAGGCCGGCACCTTAACCACTATGCCACTTGCTGACCTCTTTTCTCAATACTATTCATGTCAGGAAATGAGGTCTTTGTTAGTCTCTATCAGTCAGAGGTCATAATTGCCAGTAATAGATACCAATACCAGCCATTTTAGATACTGGAGGGATTCCTTGAATGAATGCTAGGTAATTCACAGAATTTCTGCAAAGCTATAGCATCAAGCTTAGGAAACTTTGAGGAAAAGAGGGGCTGGACTACAGCGAGGAGCATAGTTTATATCACATCATGGAGCTGGGGCAATAAAGACTGTGGTGGCCTCTCTGCTGATTACTTGATGTCATTGTCACCAGGTGTTGGACTCTGTTTGTTGTTAGCCTCCTTGCCAGCGTCGGAGACCCCAAAATAGATGTTGCTTCCACTGCAAGTCCTATCATCACAGTAGACTCTCCTCAGTCCCTGTATTGGATTTTCTAATTTTTTAATGACTCCTCCAACATTTAGATGGAAATGCAGTGGACTGAAGTATGAGAAAAGTCCTTGGGCACGCATGTGCACGTGCCTGGCGTGAGTTTAAGCCACCGGGTCCAGGACTCGAACAGCTGCCAACCACATGGGAGTCCACCAACATAGCCATTACGCCAACTGCTCGTCCCTTCCTATGAATTTAAAAGGTAAGAAATCATTCCATTAATAATTCTTCAATACAACTGAAAAAAGAAAGTTAAAAAGGTTGACAAATATTGGAAAGAAAATCATTGACCCAGGAAATGCCACCTGCAAATTAAAATAAATAAGCAAACACATAGGGCTGGTTCTGCTGACAGAACTTAATGTAGGCATTCTCCGTGTTTTATGAGTATAACAGAGGTGGAACTCTATTTCAGCTTCCCTTCAGCTGTATATTTAGTTTCAGTGAGGCCCCCTCTTTCAGATCCAATCCAGCACACTCCTTAGCATTAGATCATTAGCGCCCCACCATTGAAGGGATATTGCATCCTTTAGATCTCAGTATAGACAAGAAGACATAAATGAGAGTTAATAACCATCAAATGTGCCTATTTCCTTTTCCTATAAATTAGAGCATGCTTTCCTACTGAATTTTGCAAGAAGGAAAACAGACTCCCTCCTGCTGATGTGAGGAAACTGTGCTAAATCTCCCTGAAGATTCACTTTGGCTTCTTACAGCTGTATGTTAGTACCTTTTTATATGCAATTTTACTTCATTTAGTCTTTAAGGTTGTGCCTGAGGTTAGTTTAAAAGGTTAGTTAAATGTTAATGGATGTTAATGCTGCAATTAAATTGTTAAATCAATTGAAAACTGTGGCTCCGTCTCTATCTGCGTTAGTGCCGGCCTGAGCTGCATTGGCGTATAAATTAAAAGCTGTAAATCTAGTGAAGTCTAATTAGAGACCAAATTTCTCATTTATCTTATTTTCACAGGACTGTAAGCACTGATAGATAATCAACGAAGGCCTAAAACTTTTTAACATTAAAAAACTATTTTATCTATTTCAGGATTCAGGTGACTGATTATAATTCAGATCCAATTACTGTAAAAGGTCATATGTGAAATGAAGTTCTTTCAGATTCTCTAAGTTTTATTTTACAAGTTTGCATACAACCCACCTCTATGCTCAGCCCCAAAAGCAAATATAAATACATTATTCAAGACTGACTTTAATGGCTCTTAGAGTAACCTTGCCACTAAACACGCTGCTTAATAGACTACTGCATTAGCCCAAAGGAGTAAAGATAGGTTGGATGCTTTGTGGAGATTCTTCAGGGAGCAAAATTAAGCCTTCATGAGTGTCTAAGGTGACAATTGTCCATTGTTGTTTCCAATTAGCTGTTGCCATCTTACCATAGCCAGTGTCTGAGAACACGTGCATATAAAAGCTTTCAAATGAAAGGATTTGTCATCCTTAATCCTCCTTAGTTCACCGTTGTCCAACTAGCCTGTTGAAATTACTCCTTTCTGTGACACGGTCTTGATTCCACTATATCTGATCACACGATTTCTTTTCAAAGTTCTTCTCTTATTCTCCAAATTATGACACAATAATTTGATCCATTTAATACACAAATACTGACATAAAGACAGGTTAATTTGCACCTAACCAGCCACATCAAAAATTGCCTTTCGAAAAGGCAGAAATACTCATAGATTCTGGCTTTTATTCCTTTGGTGTTATTAATATGATTTTAAAGAGCTCATGAAATGTGATGTTTCCCTTAAATGCTCATTTCTTTAATAAAGTCTTCTGCCCAGAAAAATACTGCATGGGAGAACAGGTTACAAAGGGGGTATTCAACAAAAAAGACGTCATTTCTCTAATGGAGACATAACTTGTACCCTTGCTGGTGTTCTGAGTCCAGTTTCAGCACTGATTAAACCACAAATGAACGTCACAAAGCGAATCGCTGAGTAGGTTGAATGTTCTGAACTTTTCATTTTCTTAATTTTGTCATGAATTCAGATCTCCTAAAACATTTGATCACAGACTCAGTAGGAAGAAGAAAAAAAAAAATCCCACTTTAGGTTGCTTGTCCCCCAAAGCGAAAAATGTTCTCTCTATATATTTTTTTACCCTTAAAGGAGCCCTGATTTCCTGACAGTGTGTTGTTTCTTCTTTGTAAGCATTTCAACCTCAAGAACTCACTCACTGACTGTAGCCAGTTGAACAATGATAAAGAAAAAGTCTGTATTCTTGAATTGCTGTGACTTTCAAGAGGCTTTGGCTGCAAGATCTTAATCAGACACTCTGCATGCACTTTGGAATGATGAAGATGGTTTTTCACTTTTATACCTGGGACAAGACGTGGAGTCTGTTTCTCTTCTTTCTTTAGCTGATAGCAAAAGCACCAAAACAACACCATCTTAACTTTATTTTGGCTATCAATCTGCTTGTAAAAGTATCCTGGAGAATCCTTTGAGGAGAGAAATAAGGTCATAGAATAGATTTCCCTGGCCAACCATCTTCTGGAAACAAGATAATATATATATATATATTCATGTTGACAAGCAACTATCTGCTGTGAATAGACAAACTCCTCAGGCTTTTTGCTTAATGATCTCAGAGAGTGATCTGAGGCTGAAACTTAAAATTCTGCTGTTCAAAATAAAATCTTTTGAAGTACAGACTTTTTTTTCCCTCCGAACAAATATAAACATGTTTTAGATTTAACAAGCTACTCTCTGTCACTCACTAATGTGCCAATCACAGGTTGCTGCAGGGTTTTGCTCACGGGCTGGTGGAGTGCCTGTGAGGGTGCCTGCATTGGAGGTGGAGAGGTGGGGCCTAGGCAAGGGTCACTTCCCCCATTGAAGGAAGGCAGAACAGGGCAGCACTTCAAAGCCTGAGCTCTGGAGGCAACAAACCAATAAGCTCTAACCTCCCTCTTCCACATTAATGCGTTTCGTGCTATAGGGGAAGTCTCCCATCCATATTCCCATGGCTTTTAATCCTAGCTGATTGTTGAAGACCAGTATTTTTTTTTTTTTTTTGCTTCGATCTGACCCATGATCCCCAAACTTCTATATTCATGTTTTATTCACATCTCTAGGTAGTCTCATGCATTCATTTATTCACCATTACTAAGTTCAATGATACGCCATAGACTGTACCAGACATTAGAGATTCTATAGTGGTTGATATAGAGAAGATATTTGTCCTTTTAGCTTGTACAAGGGGGACTTCAGAAAGCTCATGGGAAAATGAACTTAAAGTCTGAGTTTCTTTTGGTGCAAAAATTAGAAACCCGTGTAGTTTCTTCGAAATATTTTCTGTGGACTTCTTGAAGATTCCCTCATGTATTTTAGTGGGGGGGCGGGTATAAACAATGAACAACAACAACAACAAAAATAGAAATCTCACAGAATTTCAAAAAGAAATTTATGATTTTTAAAAAAAACAAACAAACAGGGTCAGTCTGTGGTATGGTGGTTAAGGTGACTGGACCCCACGTGGCTGACCATGTGGTTCATATCGCAGACCTGGCATGTTGAGAAAGAAACAGGGGTTGTGCCATGGCTACCCAAAATTCTGAAAGGAAAGAGAAATGGAGGAGAAGGGATTGTGGTGTGACCCTTCCCCCAAAGCCTGCTTTTCTCCTCTCTCTATTACTTGTGGACGAATTCATGTGCCCTCTGGAAAATTAAAAATAAATTAAAGAAAAATAAGTAAGGACTAGAAACATAAAGCAATTGAGCACACTATTTGGGGTTAATGGTGAGTCAGGGAGCAGAGATCCTAATAGACGTAGAGCAGGCTGCCATCCCCAGGCATCACATGGAACATCCTGAAAGAGCATTGATGGTTCATCAGCTTCCGCTTTCCCCTCCATCCAAACCTGTTTCCCATCGCCATTAACGACACTGCTATTTACACATTGGTTCAGGCTTAGAAACTTAGGAACCCATTTTGATTCTTCTTTTATCCTTACTCACTCAACTCATACTCATTGACATCTGCACCTTATAACAACTCATAAGAAGTTGATTAATACGAATCACTGATACAGGAGTTGAATGACTTGCCCAGCCATTCACCCAGTTCATGGGGGGCCCAACATTCACTTGAAGTCAGACCTTCAACACCCTTCTTTGCTTTTCTCCCCTCTTGCCTCTGAAGGGGACCTGCCAGGGACACAAAAAAGGTAGTGAGTTTCCTGTATTTGTTCCACCAGCACAAGTTCCCCTGGCTCCATCCCAGACATGTGTGCGTACATGCCCCAAATCACCGAGTGGAGAATGGAAGAGAGGTGATTACATTGTGGTCATCCCTCCTAGGGAGTACTTCCTCACTTTCCATCTCTCCATCTCCAGCTCTCTCTGGGAGCATAGACACCCAATGGAAAAAATTAAAACAAGACAAACAATAAACCTACCTTTCCAAACAGTTTCCTTGACTTACCAACCTTATCATACTTTCCCTGACAATTTCTACGAAAGAAATGGGATTCATTTACTCGTTGAATGATTAAGCCATTTGTTCCCCTACAAGGCACTTTCTTCCACATTACCTTGCAAGAACTCCCTCATCATTTCACATTTGTCCTGTCTACGTAGCAAAATAAGTCCCTAAATGATAGAGTTCAATTCTTCCTCCCATGTAATGTTGATGTTCAATAAATACTTGCTACAGATTTGATCAGGAGGATGGCCTGCTCTAACTGTAGATTTTATCCTCTGCTGGTGATCTAAACAAGGATTCATGAAAAGGCTAAATGATGGCACATCAAACGAACTAATAAATAATGTAACACCAGATATTTTATAAACAGGAAGCAGAAGAAATCACTGGAAGTGGATGAATGAGTAGGTATTGGCTGTTGAGGAAGGGAAAAGGAGAGGCTAGAATAAATATTCTCCAAGATGACAATGAATATATCATTTGCTGATCCAGCTGACGTGAGAAGCATTGACGGTTCTTGTTATGGACGTGTTCATGCACCAAATATTTATGAAGTACTTACCAGATGTCACACAGTCTACTGGCACATACAACAGTGACTGAAATAAATACAGTTCTCTTCTCATGTGGCTGACAGGGCAGCGAGGGAGGACAGAGAAGTTAACAAGCAGCACTGAGAGGGCAGGGAAAGTGCAATATGATGGAAGTTCACACCCAAAGCAATCAACTTCTTCTTCTGGAAGAGGTGGGATAAAGAGGGAAATACTTTTGAGACTTCAAATGATTAATGAAAGATTAAATTGGGAAAATCCATGTTAAACTAGACTGGGTAGTGCATTTTTGCAATAGAAAATATGTCATGTCATAAAAATATGTTCCAACAGCCTAATAGGAAGAGGAGGAGAAGAGGGAAAAGAGTAGAGTAAGAAGCAAAATCAAGGCCAGCAGGTGGTGTAATGATTAAGGGGCTGGACTCCAACATGGCAGATTGTAGTTTGAGTCGTGGACCCAGTAGCTTGAAAGTCATGCCAGGCACATGTGCATCTATGCCTAAAATCTCCAGAGGAGAAAAGATTGCAGTGTGGCCAACACCTCCCACCTTTACCCTGAGGATGGTTTCTCACTTTACCTCTCACTATCTTTCTCTGTCTTTCTCCAGTGAACACATACCCTATGGCAAAAACCTAAAACCAAAGAAGCAAGATCAGGAAGAGAATGGGGATGAGGGAGTTAATTTTGGGGTAAAACAAGGACCTTTTCTGAGAAAGTTTCATAGGAACTCAAAAATGGCAATGTCTTTGGAGAACATTTATTAAAAGGAAATGAGGAGAGGTCCTGAGGATAGAGCCCATATCTGACCTGTAGATGTCAAAGACTTGTTTTCATATTTATGCCCTTATGACTGAACTATATAACTATATAAGTAATCCCTCCTTGCCTTTTTTTCCAAACATTCTGCTTCTTGCAGCTGTCCCACTACTCTTCATTTTCTTAATTTTCTGTACTATCACTTTCACTTGTTTCATCTTGTCCTACTCTACCCAAAAACAGCAGCATCTCCTCAAGATATGCCATTAACCCTACATGCCGCCATCTAAACTCTTGCCATTTGCTAGCATCTTTGCGCAAAGTATGCTTCTCAAAATTACCTCTGGTGGAACCAGCAGTTAGTGTAATGGCTATGTCGCTGGACTCCCATGTAGTTGACCACGGTTCGCGTCCCGGTCCCGGTGGCTTAAATCTCATGCTGGGCGCATGTGCGTGCGTGCCCAAGATCCTGAGAGGAGAACGGAGTAGAAAAGATTGCGGTGTGGTCATCCCCCCTCGGGGGCGGGGGGATTTCTCGCTTTCTGTCTCTCTGTTTGGCAAGTGCATGCGCCCTGTAGCAAAAACCTCTCCAAGAAAAAAAAAAAAAAGAGAGAGAGAGAGAGAGAGAAATTACCTCTGGTCAGAGGTGGTGGTGAGAGACTGACCTAACTGACACTGGAAATGAGTAGAGTCTGTAGAGCTAAAATGAAAACACACTGGATGGATGTAAGCAGCACTGGGCTCTAAGTGGAGAAAGGTGTTTTCTGTGGAGGTCCAGATTTTATTCTATGTGTTTACTGGAATTGAACAATTAAGTGGGCAGTCATTGTGAGAGCTAGGTTTCTCACTGCTGGATTTACGGATAAGAAAGAGGAGTAGGCTACAATTTTTAAATGTTATTGTTAAAATGTCGGTAATCTGAATGATTAAGGGGCTGGACTCCAACATGGCAGATTGTAGTTTGAGTCGTGGACCCAGTAGCTTGAAAGTCATGCCAGGCACATGTGCATCTATGCCTAAAATCTCCAGAGGAGAAAAGATTGCAGTGTGGCCAACACCTCCCACCTTTACCCTGAGGATGGTTTCTCACTTTACCTCTCACTATCTTTCTCTGTCTTTCTCCAGTGAACACATACCCTATGGCAAAAACCTAAAACCAAAGAAGCAAGATCAGGAAGAGAATGGGGATGAGGGAGTTAATTTTGGGGTAAAACAAGGACCTTTTCTGAGAAAGTTTCATAGGAACTCAAAAATGGCAATGTCTTTGGAGAACATTTATTAAAAGGAAATGAGGAGAGGTCCTGAGGATAGAGCCCATATCTGACCTGTAGATGTCAAAGACTTGTTTTCATATTTATGCCCTTATGACTGAACTATATAACTATATAAGTAATCCCTCCTTGCCTTTTTTTCCAAACATTCTGCTTCTTGCAGCTGTCCCACTACTCTTCATTTTCTTAATTTTCTGTACTATCACTTTCACTTGTTTCATCTTGTCCTACTCTACCCAAAAACAGCAGCATCTCCTCAAGATATGCCATTAACCCTACATGCCGCCATCTAAACTCTTGCCATTTGCTAGCATCTTTGCGCAAAGTATGCTTCTCAAAATTACCTCTGGTGGAACCAGCAGTTAGTGTAATGGCTATGTCGCTGGACTCCCATGTAGTTGACCACGGTTCGCGTCCCGGTCCCGGTGGCTTAAATCTCATGCTGGGCGCATGTGCGTGCGTGCCCAAGATCCTGAGAGGAGAACGGAGTAGAAAAGATTGCGGTGTGGTCATCCCCCCTCGGGGGCGGGGGGATTTCTCGCTTTCTGTCTCTCTGTTTGGCAAGTGCATGCGCCCTGTAGCAAAAACCTCTCCAAGAAAAAAAAAAAAAAGAGAGAGAGAGAGAGAGAGAAATTACCTCTGGTCAGAGGTGGTGGTGAGAGACTGACCTAACTGACACTGGAAATGAGTAGAGTCTGTAGAGCTAAAATGAAAACACACTGGATGGATGTAAGCAGCACTGGGCTCTAAGTGGAGAAAGGTGTTTTCTGTGGAGGTACAGATTCTATTCTATGTGTTTACTGGAATTGAACAATTAAGTGGGCAGTCACTGTGAGAGCTAGGTTTCTCACTGCTGGATTTACGGATAAGAAAGAGGAGTAGGCTACAATTTTTAAATGTTATTGTTAAAATGTCGGTAATCTGAACAACCTGTGGACCTTATGGATATATTGGCTTAACGATCTTATCAAATTCACTACAGTTATGCAGAGGCTAATAATGGAAGAAACTGGGCAGAGAAAATACGGTAACATTCTATAGTGTCTTTACAACTGTTGTTATTGCAAAAGTTGTTCAACTCCCAATATGCAATTCTACTCATGCGTCTTGTTGAGCTTGACTGCAGTTACATGTCATCATTTCTCTATCTCTGACATCATTATTTTGTAAGTCGGCCATCTGAAAGCCTGACAGTCATTATCCATTCCCTCTTTCCTCTAATCCCATCAACACCAGTGGCCATATGTGTATTCTACTTAACACAGTGACTTCTGGATTTATCCCCTTTCTTTTGAATGTCACTGTCTACAGTGCTGTTTAGAATCCTACTTTTTATCCAAGTTGTTTTCAAGGACCTCCAAAATGCCCTTTGTGTTAACTTCTCCCAATGTATCTCATGCTTTAGTTGGTGTTACTGAAACACAATTTTTACTACCTATTCTTCTAAAACCTTGGACGTAACTAACCACTGTCATGTCATACTCAGTTAAAATGTCTCAGTGTGGCATTTAAAGCCCTTTCAGTTATAGTCTTAATCCTTGTTTCCAATTTCTGTTCCTGTTTGTCTATGGCTTCATTCTTGCCACACTGCATAAGGTGTCACTATCTCATGGCCCATTGTGCCACCCCAGAGCCTGTAAAAGTCTGGGTATGTACTGGCTGTGTGACTTGGATGTGCTGTGCTTTCTTTTCAAAGAGGGAAGAGGTCAGCTAAGCTAATCCTTCCTCTGTTTCCATAAAACCTACTCACGGATTCTATATCTGCTTCTCTACTCATCTGAGAGGTGTTTAAAAAAAAAAACTCACAGAGAATACATATTATGGAAAAACTATGCATACATTTCAATTTTTTTGCATTAAAATAAACTTGCACTCTAATTCCATTTTGCCCACGAACTTTTTGAAACCCTTGCATATCCTTCTTTTACAGTGTTGTTTTCTCCTAATTCTAATTTTCAGAATCTGATTCCTCTTTCATCAACTGGCTAAAAAAAACATGAGTACTGGGGCCAGCAAGTGGCACAGTGGTTAAGGCACTGGACTCCCACATGGTCAACCATGGTTCGAGTTCTGGACTGGGTAGCTTGAAACTCACACCGGGTGCATGTGCATGCATGCAAAATCCTGACAGGAGAACAGAGGGGAAGAGATTATGATGTGTCATCCCCCCTATGGAGGTGATTTCTTGCATTCTGTCTGTCTCTCCAGTGAGCACATGTACCCTATAGCAAAACTCTCTTTTAAAAAATGCCATGAGTACTAAAGTAGGCCTAGGTTTAAATTCTGGCTTTGCATTGTAATATTTATAAAATGAGATCATCTGTTTCCTATGTACTTATGAAATGGAAATTTGGTGTGCATTTTTTGAAACAAAGCATTTAGCATAAGTTTCAGGAACTCAATCTTTAAAATTCCTTTTTCAGAGCCAGCCACATAGCCTAACAGTTAAGGAGCTGGATATCACATGGCCATGGTTGAAATCTTGGTCCCAGGGGTAGGAAAAACACAATGGGCAGACTCATGCCGAAATGCTTGATTGGGTATAAAATTGGGGAAGGGAATGCAGTGTGACTACATCGTACAGGGATGTGTTCTCCCTCTCTTTTTCTCTCTGTCTCTTCATCTCCAGCAAATGCATATGTTCTCTGACAATTTAAATTCTCTCTTCAGGGGCCAGCAGGTGACATGGTGGGTAAGGTGCTGGACCCCCACATGACTGACTACATTTTGAGTCCTGGACCTGGTGGCTTTGAAATCATGAAGGGTGTGTGTGCATGCGTGCATGCCCAAAACCCCAGGAGGAAAATGGAGGAGAAGGAATTGCAGTAAGATCATTCCCACGATGGAGTGAGTTTTCACTTTCCCTTTCTCTGTCTCTTGCTGTCTCTTTTTGCCCTATGGGAAAAACTTTAAAAACAAAATTTAAAAAAACCTTTAAAAACAAAATTCCAGGACTGGCAGGTGGTGGATAAGGGTGCTGGATTCCTACATGGCCAACCACAATTTGAGTCCTGGACCCGGAGGTTTGTTTTCTCACTCTCTCTCACTCTGTCCTCTCTGCTCAGATTAAATAAATAAATAAATAAAGTTAAATAAAATAATTCTTTAAAAATTTTACTTTTCAAAGGTCAGCTTTTTGGGAAATATGGCCTATGATTTTCTCTGCTCCCCCAATAGTTGACACTCCATGGTGCTTCGTTTCTATGTCCTGTATACTATTTTTCAAATTTCCCCTTGCCCCATGGTTATCTGCATTTTTTACGACATCAAGCAGCAACTCAACCTCTCTGTTTTCTTTTCCTTCTCTATACAATGAGGATAAGCATAGAGCCTTCCTCGAAGGGTTCTTTGAGAATTAAATAAAGTTTATGTGTAGACAGTACTTAGAATAGTGCTGGACTTGTCCTAAGGGCTAGATAAATCTTTTTAGCTATTATGACTGTCTTTATCTCACTTGCCAAGAGAGTGGACATTGAGACTTATTATTTTTATTTGTAGAGAGATATTTGCTACAGGGCATATGAGTTCATCATGGAGATAGAAAGACACCCCCAAAGGGGATGGCCACATCACAAGCCCTTCTCCTCCATTCTCCTCTTGGGATTTTGGGCACGCATGCACACGCACCTAGTGTGAGTTTTAAGCCACTGTGTCCATGGTCAACTGCTCAAGAGTTCTGCAACGTAAACATTATACCATCCGTTTTAAGCCACTGTGTCCATGGTCAACTGCTAAACAGTTCTGCAATGTAAACATTATACCATCTGCTGGTCCCAAGACTTACTTATCTTTATATTTCCTTCAGTGGCCAGAAATAAATGAATATAGTAGGTGTTCAGTGAAGGCAAGCTGAAGTGGAATCTGATACAGTTTTTGTGAGTGAACGTGATCTTCTTTTCCCGGAGGAGGAAACTGTGGATCAATAAAGCCAACAGCATGGCCATGGATAATCAATGGGCAGAGCATATGAGAACAAGATATGCTGGAGTAGGGGTCAAGAAGAAACAAGAAAATCAGAAGGATACATTTCCAGTAGCCAAAGGGCTGCGAAGGAGTTGTATTAAATAATGCAGTCTTATTGGTGTCTGATGAGTAAATGAACAATGCTAATGTAATTTCGTGTATACCCGGAGAGATGTTCACCTGCGAATAAGTTGCTAAATAACACGACTCAGTAAATGAGAGTCCAACATGATGCACTAGACAAAATTCTCCATATCGTGAGCGTAAGTCAGATCTTTTCATGAGATACGACTGGATTTTATATAATGATATAATGATTTCCATATACCTTGGGTGATTAAAAGGCTCATATGGAAAGTAGGGATGTAGACGATGCTGTGTGTTTTAGAAACATTGTGCTGTATCCGCATCCTTCCCATAGAAATGAGAAACTAGAGGGTCAGCAAGTGGTTAAGGCGCTGGCCTCTCACATGGCTGACTGTGGTTCGAGTCCCGCACATGGCTGACTGTGGTTCGAGTCCCGAACCTGGCAGCTTGCTTTCTCACTTTCTCTCTCATGCACTTGCTTTGTCTCTCTCTGGGGAGCTCACATGCCCTACAGAAAATTAAATAATAATAATAATAATTAATAAAGTTAAATAAATAATTCTTAGAAAAAAAGAAAACATAGAATAGCTAGTCAACTGTTAGTGAGCATTTTCCACTGTGTACTATGAGCTGTAATAGATAATCCGGAAATGTTCTAGGGATTTTGAATTTTTTGTGTTCTTCCTTGGTCTTTATTATCTTCTACCAGTGACCTTTGAACAAGGACAAAAGGCAAACACATAACTGCAAATAGACTCTGTCCATTAAAATATCGCACACATATTTCCTTTCAGGAGGGAGAATAAAAGTGTGTTTGAGTGTTTTGTTTTGAATCAGGTTGGAACCGAGAATTCCCTTTTCACTTTGGTGTTTGTCATTTAGAGTGCATCATTAGTACCTTCCAAATTCAGAGAAAGAACCGAAAATGACTCAAACCATTCAGGAGGCAGTGAGAATGTTGACGGAAACTCGGAGGCAGATACAGGACCACTTTCAGACCGCCCTGGACCAGGTGATGTGAAGAACCCCTTTACTTTTATGAGCTTGACCCGATCCCTCATAAAACTTTCCTCTGTGATTTCTCAGTACAATATGAATCTGAGAGATACCCAGAAAGGGAAATGAAACCCTTCCAGCTCGTGTTTAAACTTGACCCCAAAGCATGCATGTTTATTGGCCTCATAAACTCAATGCAACTGTACCATGCGCCAGTCAGCACCGGGGCGATGGTGAAGGGTGATTTGTCACTGATGGTGACATTACTGTTATCACCTACATCATCAGAGACTCTGAGTGGCCCCCTTCGTAAGACAGTACAGCAGCCACGGAAGACGACAGGCAGACGTGTAACTGTGTTCGCCAAGGTCTAGAAGAAGCAAGCTCTGAAATAAGTCAGTATTTCTAGAGCCACTTACAATTTTGTTGTTAATTAGTGTATTCCATAGCAAGACAGACACTCCCAATAGCCTCAGCCAGCCAGAATCAGGAGCATGCGAGCATCTGACATGCTCGGGGATGTTCTAGAACTTGAATCCAGCACCTTTCTCAGGTGGGTTTAGGCAAGTAACCACAGCACCACTTCCTGGCTCCCCCTAGAGCATCTTTTCTGAGGAGGTATGTATTGAGTAATGAAATAACGAGGCTATTAGAAATCAGGTCGTCTTTATGAGACATCGTGTCTTCTCTTCAGGAGTTCTACTCTAAGTCGTTTAGTCTATGGGTTTGGCTTTGGCATTTGAATTTACCTAGATTGCTTATGCTTTTCTTTTCTTTCTTTCTCTCTTTCTTTCTTACTTTCTTTCTGTTTGTTTGTTTGTTTGTTTGTTTTTTAGGTTTTTGCTATAGGGCATGTATGCTCGCCAGAAAGACAGAGAGACAGAAAA
>NW_006198386.1:1552567-1568404 GCF_000334495.1 Tupaia belangeri chinensis | reverse complement strand
ACGCCGCAGTCCTTTCTCCTCCATTCTCCTCTGGGGATCTTGGACACACATGCACATGCGCCCGGCGTGAGTTTAAGCCACTGGGTTCAGGACTTGAACCGTGATTGACTACATGGGAGTCCAGCGACATAGCCATCACACCAACTGCTGGTTCCATCCTTTCCTTTTTATAAAAAAGAATTATTTCTTTTCTTTTCTTTTTTTCTTCCTTTTTAAAACTTTTACTATATTGTCTGGGTGCTCAACAGAGAGAGACAGAGAGAAAGAGAAAGTGAGAAAGCAAGTTGCCAGGTTTGGGATTTGAACCATGGTTGGTCATATGGGAGTCCAGTGCCTCAACCACCATGCCACTTGCTGGCCCCTTCTTATTTCTTCTAATTCCCCCTCACCCTCCAGTTCTTAAAAAACAAACAAACAAACAAATAAAACATAAGTATAGAAAAAGGGGGGAGATGGTGACTCAATTGTAGATCAATTGGACCTGCACAGGAAAGCTCCTGGGTTTGTGTCCTCAGACTTCTTGGCACAAATAGCATCCCTGTAATCCTGGCTGACTGAGGTTGGGGATAGATTACCAGTGGGAGAACCTACTGGGAATTCCTTCTCTCTCTCTTTCTTTCTCTACCTTGAGAGGGAGAAATAAGCAAACTTCAAAAGAAAAGAAAAAGAAAGAAAGAAAAAGAACAAGAACAAAAAAGAGAAAGAAAGAGGAAGGAAAGAAGAAAGAAAGAAAGAAAGAAAGAAAGAAAGAAAGAAAGAAAGAAAGAAAGAAAGAAAGAAAGAAAGAAAGAGGGAGGGAGGGAAAGAAAAGGAAAAGAGAGAGAGAGATTTCAACTTGTGTCATCTTATATTTGATATTTGTGTGCAAACTTTTTCCAAATACACTTTATGAGAAAACCCTACCTCCGGACTTTCAGTACAGGTGCTCTGTGTACATACCTGCTAGACTGAAGGATGTTAAGGAGTTTTATGCTAAAGTTTCAAAGGTCCAACTCGTGTGCATGCTGATATGCAGGCAACAGGGAGGGAGGGAGGGAGGGAGGGAGGAAGGAAGGAAGGAAGGAAGGAAAAGAAAAAGAAGGAAGGGCAGGACAGTCTTGGAGAATTGCAACGGCCAAAGGTGATCACACTGCACCAAAGGTTCCATTATTAACAACCTCACACCGACCCCGTAGAATTGCAACGGCCAAAGGTGATCACCCTGCCCCAAAGTTTCTATTATTAACAACCTCACACTGACCCCATTATCAGCATAGAGGGGTACAGAAAGGGTACCAAGTGGGAATCCCTGGCCCTTCTAAGAGGTGCCACTTTGTATGCCCACCTTCATAGCAAAGACGCCCATGACAGCCTTCCTCAGAGAGGATGTCAAAATGACATGCTTAGCAATTTCCCTTTCTTCCTTCCTTCCTGGCGCATCCCCTCCCCACCCTCACGCCCCCTCCATCTCCTCATGGCAGCCTGGGCCAAACCCGTTGCTTGCAGCAGAAAAGACTCAAACGTTTTCGTGATCCGACTGTTTTCAAACAGGCTGGGTTCCTATGAGCCTTACCAGCTGTGACTAATAGCAGAAAGAAGGGAGGAAGAGGCTTCTCAGGCCTGCAGGCTTCAGACAGGCGGGCTCTGGGGGAAACAAGAGAAAGCCATTAACTAACCACAGTGTTATCTTGATTCTCTCGGAGAGAAACGAGCCAGGGACGCCTAATGAACTAGCCTTAACGTTTCAAACTGAATGTGCCTCTGGGATCTCCACTAGAACAAACAGTGTGACAGATCAATGCTTGGTTCCCGTATCAAGAGAAAAGGTTATTCGCTCCTCTAAGGAACGGGAGGATTAGTATGATATACGTTCCCTCCTTCAAAAATGTAACTTTTCTTAGTCCGTGCAGGCAGAAGTAGTGAAAAGTGGACGGGAGGGTGTGCTTCTCTCTGCGAGCATCATTCCGACGTGCTGGCTTGCAGGTTCGTTAATAGAGGAGACACTTCTGTAAGACGGGATGGCTTTTCTTTTCACACTTTCTAGATCACAGCTCAATTTTTTGTTGTGGTTGTTGTCATTGCTTCGGACGAGGTAAGATGTTTCAAGTAAAATCATCCCGCCTTCGATTCCTGAGCTTCGGACTGAGATACGGGTCAAGGTGCAGACAGGCTGAGCTCGCCTTTCAATTCAAAAATCTCCAAGTGGCTGTGAGCTAGAGATTTTCTAAAGGTGACTAGGTTTCTTAGCCAAATCCTCCAAACTCTTCATTTTCTGGGAGGCTTAACGGCATCAGTCATCATTTTGAAGAATTTCTTCATACGAAGCGATGTAAAATATAAAATTCTTATCTTGCCAGTCAGGAAGGACTGTGATTGGACGATGCTTTGTCTGTGTCACTCTTGCGGGTGACAGAGGGGAATGCCAACTGACCTCCTGTAGAAAACTTAGATTCCCAAATTTAAACTGAAAAACACAAAGAGGAAGAAAAAATGGTTCTGATCAATGCTCCAGTTCAGGTCAGATTAACATATGAATCCTGAATATCATTATTCTTATAGAGAACTCTTACTGACATGAAGTGACAGATTTTGTTGGGAGTGTGTGTGTGCAAATTTTCAGTGAGGGAGTATCTTCTAATTGCAGTAATTTGTTTTTTTCTTTTAGAGAGATTTTTGCTATAGGGCATGTGTGCTCACTGGAGAGACAGAGACAGAGAGACAGAAAGCTAGAAATCACCCCCCAGCATGGCTATGCTGCAATCTTTTCTCCTCCATTCTCCTCTCAGAATTTTGGGCATGCACGCACATGCACCCAGCATGAGTTTCAAGCCACCAGGTCCGGGACTCGAACCATAGTTGGCCATGTGAGAGTCCAGTGACGTAACCATTAAGCCATATGCTAGTCTCATAGTAATTTGTTAATTTGGCTTTATTAAAGTGAGAGCAAACTGTCTCTCCTCTCATTATTTCCCTCCGTCCTAGAGCCTCACCTATTCTTTTGAGGTAGCTATGAGAAGTGACACAGAATTGCTTTTTTTGTTGCCTCTCATGTATCAACACGCCTGCTTATTTTGTGAATCTAATTATTATTGAAAAGTAATATAATATCCAGTTAATACTTCTTTTTTTTTCTATTTTCCTTTTTTTTGGAAAGGTTTTTACTATAGGGTGCATGCGCTCACCAGAAAGAGAGACAGAGAGACAGAAGGCAAGAAATCACCCCCCGGGGGGATGGCCATGCTGCAATCCCTTCTCCTCCATTGTCCTCTCGGGATCTTGGGTACGCACGCACACACATCTGGTGTGAGTTCAAGACACCAAGTCCAGGACTCGAACTGTGGTCGACTACATGAGAGTCCAGCAGCATAGCCATTACGCCAACTGCTGGTCCCTACCTCTTTTTTTTTTTTTCTTAATTTTCCTGGGTGCACATGTACTCTCACCAAAAAGAGACAGACAGACAAAGAGAAGGAAAGTGAGAAAGCACTCCTCAGGGGGAATAGTAATGCTGCCATCCCTCCTCTTTCATCTCTCCCTGTTTTTGGAATTTGGGGCACACACACACACACACCTGGGATGTACTCAAGCCACTGGAGCTGGGACCGAAACCACACAGTTAGCCAGGTGGGATCCAGATGTCTTAACCACCAGTCCATGGGCCAGCCCAATTCAGTTACTATTTCTGTGAAAATATACTCCTTCAAAGCCTTAGAAACCACATATTTTGAGCCTGCCAGTTCCATTTCAATAATCCTTTTCTAAGAAAATAATCAAGGCTGTATGCAGAACCTTACCTATAGGAACATTTAGTACAACAGTAATCATGTTAAAATATGCTTTTCCAAACTAATTGTGGTGTCTCTGCCTATGTCAAAAAAATCAGTATCTTACAAACTTTCTTTTTTTCTCCTCTTCCTCCTCCTTCTTTTCTTAATATACTGTACTTGCTAGCCGAACCATTTGCTCATATAAAATTTTAAAAATGGATAATTTAGATAAACCTTTTTTAAAAAGTATGTATTTAATTTTATTAATTATTATGATTAAATTTGCATTATTAAATACTCACCCGAGAGAGAGAGGAAGAGATAAAGCAAGCCACCAGATCTGGGACCCAAACCATGGTTGGCCATGTAGGAGTTTAGCACCTTAACCACCATGCCACCCGCTGACCCCAAATTTAGGTATATCTTATTTGAATTTTTACAGCACGTTAGTCTGCTCAGGCTCCCATACCAAAATACCACAGCCTGGGTGGCTTAAAAACAGAAAGCCCTGGTGGCTTGAAAATCAATCCAGGCACATGTGCCTGTGTGCCCCAAATCCCAAGAGGACAATGGAGGAGAAGGGAAGGGATTGTGGTGTGGCCATCCCCTCTGGGGGGTGATTTCTCACTTTCCCTCTCTCTGTCTCTCTCTGCTGAGCTCACATGCCCTATGACAAAAACCAAAGGGAAAAAAAACCCAAAAAACCAGAAATGTATTTGTCACCGCCTAGAGGATGGGAAGTTTAAGATCAAGACTGTAGCAAAGAAGATTTTATTCTGAAGGCTCTTCTGTTGATTTTTAGATGGCTGCCATCTCGCTAGTACTCTAATGGCCTCTTCTTTGTGTGGGGAGGCAGAGAAAGGTGTGTGAGAGAGAGAGCCTACACTCTGTGGAACCCTGTAATATCTCTTCTTCTAAGAACACAAATCCTATCAAATCCTACCCTGATGACCTCACTTAACCTTAATTACATCCTCAGAGGCTCCATTTCCAAATACAGCCATACTAGGGGTTAGGGTTTCAACATACAAGTTGTTGAGAGACATATTCAGTCTATAAAATAGGGTTTCCTAGTTTCTAGAAGTTTTTATTAATGAGGTGTTCTTTAGATAAATATTTCAAAGACATTTCTCTGAGTCTGAAATATGACTGCATAATTAGGCCAAAGAAGCTTCACACCAGTAGCCTGGAGAAAGTTCTTTTTGTCTTTCACACATACAGTCAGAGGCCTGGATTCTACCTGTAACTAACTGCATCACCAGAACAAGGCCCATTTCTGTGTCTTGATTTCCACATCTTTAGAGAGATTACACCAGATGTCTTCTCGCATTTCTTCCAGCGCTGACTCTCATGCATCCATGACTATTTTTTGTAGCTCAATGTTCCCCCACCAGTGATACAACTGTCAGAAATTATGTCGGGGGTGGGGGGACTAGCATTAGTATAATGGCTATGTCGCTGGACTCCCACATGGCCAACCACAGTTCGAGTCTCAGAACTGGCAGCATAAACTCATGCCGGGCGTGTGTGCATGTGTGCCTAAGATCCTGAGAGGAGAATGAAGGAGAAGGGATTGCGACGTGGCCATCCCCCCCAGGTGGTGATTTTTCACTTTCTGTGAAATCTCCATTTCTCTCCGTCTCTCCGGCAAGCACATGTGCAAAAATCTCTCTCTCAAAAAAAAAAAAAAAAAAGAAAAGAAATTATAATGTGGTAAATAACATACTTTACACAATCCATAGTTATAAAAATTGCATGGACCATAATTTATGCTTGGGTTTTTCTTTTCACACCAGGTTCATTTATACAAATCATTCTGGATTATTGTTATATTCAACAGAAGAAAATATATAGAAATCACTTTAGTTTGATCTTTGAGGTTGGAAGCTAGTAGAATGAAATATACCTCAAATTTAAAGGAGAAATTGGATCCATATTTGGAATTTCAGCAAAAACGAACAAGGAGGAGCATTCCAGGGATATAACATAATTCATTTTTATGGGTAGCATATTAGAAAACATATTTCAAAGTCTGAGTCTTATTAATACTCTTTATATTAATATTTATTGCCTAGCAATTTCCTCCATGTACACCATAAAACAATGACAGTTTTGTCTGATGAGTTCCAAGTACCAATTAAATAAACAAGTTGATAAGGACATAAAAGGAAAAAAAAGAAGAAAAATTTAAGAGTGGATTTTATTTCAGTGGGTATTTAAAAATTTCCAACGTTAGAGGTTATCATCTTTGATTTGACTCTTGGGTCTGTCTTCAGTTGGATTTGTAAACGAACAAACCATTGACGGATGAGTTATAACAGTGAAACCATCGGTTGGATGAGTTAAAACAGTTTCAGGAGGGGATGAAATTCAGTAGTGGGTGAAATCATCCCTGAGGTCAAGAGTCTAGTGAACATTCCAAGATTCCCAGAGACCAAAGTTTCCATTCAAGTCTTTAGTGTTTTCAAAGGTAATTACTTTAAAAGACACTCATTAAACAATTTCCATTAAGATACTCCACTGAGCATAGATGACTGGACTTTGCAGGCTTTCTGGGTGTGCCTTTTCATGTAGTATTTTAAAATATTTCATAAATCTTTTTTGTGTGTGTTTGTTTCATTCTGTTTCTCATTATATTCCATTATTGGCTTGAATACCACATCCTACTCCCAAGATACTCCATGTGAAAATCCATGTGATTTTTTTTTCAGTTTTAGTTTTTGCTACATGGCATGTGCACTCACCAGAAGAGACAGAGAGAAAGAGAGAGAGAGAGATAAAGTGAGAAATCACTCCCCAGTGGGGATGGCCATGCCACAGTCGCCTCTCCTCCATTCTCCTCTCAAGATTTTGGGCACTCACACACACCAGTCCAGTATGATTTTCAAGCCACTTGGTCTGAGACTGCACAGTTAGCTAGGTGGGATCCAACACCTCTCTTTTCATGCTACCTGCTGATCTAAAGCCCGTGTAATATTCTTTAAATTTTTTCCAGCGTGTGTGCATGTGTGCTTACAAGACAGAGACAAGGCAAGAAAGCAACTTATCCTTAGCCACAATGCCTTATCCTCCTTCTCTCCCTCCTTTCAGGATTTTGTGCACACTCACACATGCCTGGAGTGTTTCTCTAGCCTCCAGGTCTGAGACTGGAACTTCATGGTCAGCCATGTGGAACCTAGTTCTTGGTATCACCAGGCCACAGATTGGCCCAAGCCCATGTAATTTTGAGTTACATGAGACTAAGCTGAATTTTAAGACTGTCGAAATCACAATCAATGAAGACAAAAACACGGCATTCACCAGTAGGGAATAGCTTCATTTTAAAGGATGAGGAAACATCTGGAAACAATGCTTTCAAGCCAAAGCTATATCCAGCAGTTTAAGCCGGACAATTATCCAGAGAATTGAGGCTGAGTAGACAGCCAATTTAGACTAGGCCAAGCCCAAACAGAATATTTTGTAATTTAATTAACCAACTAGATAGTCAACACAATGTTCATTTACTTACCAAATATCTTGTGGAAGTTACAGTTGAAAAAACTATATGCTTCATGATGACCCTATGAAGTGGAGACTCAAAGAGAAATCTGGGAAAACAGCAGATGGCATAATGGTTACTTCGTTGGACTCCCATGTAGTTGACTATGGTTCAAGTCCTAGACCCAGTGGCTTAAAACTCACACAAGGCAGGTGGGACTGAAACCACACAGTTAACCAGCTCAAAAAAAAAAAAAAAACAAGAAAAGAATGGAGGAGAAAAGATTGTGGTGTAGCCATCCCCCCTGGGGGGTGATTTCTTGCTTTCTGTCTCTCTGTCTCTCTGGTGAGCGCACATACTCTATAGCAAAAAACTCTCCCCCCAAAAAAGAGAGAGAAAATAAAAATAAAAAGAAAGAACAAGAAAAATCCATGCTTTGCAGCCATGCAGCTGTAAGCTCTTACACCCCCACCTTGCACCATCTGTGTAGGATTGAGGGAGTAACTTATACCAGGTCTTTCAGACATGACTCTTCCATTGCATGATCCTTCGGTTAAATATCCCTTCTTCAGTGAGACCTCTGATTCCACCCGAACTTAAATAACTTGGAGTCCTTCTTTATGCAGTTTCTCAGCGACACAGAGATAAGACAATGTACTGGCCTTCTGGGTCCATGTGAGAGGGTCCTAGGTTCTCTTCCTGAAGCCTTTACTGTAGACATCAGACACACGTGTGCCCGCCTATGATCCAGAATGGCAGAGGCTGAGAGCGGATCACTGTGTGAGAATCCTACTGGGGACGTTTGTTTGCCTGTCTGTCTATATCTTCATGGAAGAAATTAAAAGCTTTAAAAAACAAGAATAAACTTGTAATCTCTCTTTATATCATTCTATTTTTTTTAGAGATTTTTTTGCTATATGGCGTGTGTGCTTGCCAGAGAGACAGAAAGAGACAGAGACAGAAAGTGACAACTCATCCCCGAGGGAGGATGGCCAGGCTGCAAGCTCTTCTCCTCCATTATCCTCTCAGGATCTTGAGGACGCACATGCATGTGCCCGACGTGAGTTTTAAGCCACCAGGTTTTGAACTTGAACCGCGGTTGACTATGTGAGAATCCAATCCATTTGCTGGCCACCATTCTAATTTTTTTAAAGCTTTTTGCCATAGGGCATGAGCACTTGCCCAAGGAAGACAGAGAGAGACAGTGAGATGGCACGTGAGAAATCCTCCCCACCCCCAGGGGAGATTGCCACGCCACGATGCCCTCTCCTTCACTCTCCTGGTATTCTGGGCACACAAGCACCTGCACCCAGCATGAATTCCAAGGCATCAGGTCTGGGACTGGAACTGTGGTTGCCCTAGTGAGAGTCCAGAACCTTAACCACTGAGCCACCTGCTGGCCCCGAATATCATCCTATTTTATGTTTATCATTGACAGCTATGACAAGTTGGTCGTATTTCATTTATTTTCTTTCTTCGCCCACTAAAATGTAAACTTCGTGAAAATAAGATTCTTTTCCGCCTTTATCGCTTCCACTCCCAAAGCTTAGAATAGGACTTGGTCCGCAGTAGTTCTCAGGATTATTTGTTACAGAAATAATGAGTGAGTGAATGGATGGTCTTTAGCTGTCTCCCCTCTCATTTGGAGATAGGTTTTCCTACTCAAGGGGCTGTCCTTAGCACCCAATTATAAAACCCAACGTTAAAAGATTTGTCTATTAAGTGCCCAGGAAATACCTTCCTTCTTTTCCCCCTTCCCTTTCCCTGTGTTTATTTCCTGATTGCAATGAATAAGAGAAACGAATGTTTTTCATGAGCTGATCTTTTGACATCTTCGCTTTTCCTTCATGTGAAGAGGCTGGCGACATCTCCAGGAAGCAGTTTTGCCTGGCTCTCCCTGGATGCCCAACCACCTTCCACCCACCTGCTTCACAGAACACGAGGACTTGGCTTCTGTGATTTTTATTTTCTCCAGTGTATGTGTCTGTTTTCTCTGGGTGGTTCTGCTTACAAGACAGAGATATCCCTTCAGTTTGTGTTTATCTGTATTGTTTTCCTTTGTCTTTCCCCCCTTTTTTCCCTGCCTCCCCACCCCCAGAGAAGATAATCGGGTTCTCGTGTTACTACTAAGTGTTCTGGTGGATGGAAAAAGGTTGCCACATGAGGTCATTGCTGTGTGGATGGACTTGTAGACACAGACATATCAGAGAGAGCATCTAAGGGAAATATTAGAGGGGCCATCAAGCCCGTTTCGAATTTCCTGATTGCATATATTAAAAGAGGATAAGGTCCAATTACTGGGGTCCTTGCTTCACTATAATGGAGAATCGGAGCTGCGTGTGGATTCTGATCTCTCTGAGCAGTCAAGTGTATCCGAAAATATGAAAATAAAGTTAACGATCTATCGTTGGGAACTCAGGAGAGCTCAGGAGCCAGGCCAGAGCATCTGGGGCAAGAAAAAAAAAGAGGGTCAGAGAGTTCAGTTTAGGTTTATGGCTTTTCACCAAGTGCAGGGTGGACTTGAAATGGATAGGTTCGGATTTCTTTTTCCTGGGGATAAGACAGATAAGACATGGTAACTTAGCCTGAATGGCTTTCCACCTTTCTTGTCGTGACCATAAAGTGACCGTTGGCAAATGAGAATTGCATTACAGACCCCAGATCCAGTTGCTTCGGGACTTGGCAATACAGGTAGGACTTCTGACTCTCACAACAAGCGGCTCGTGTGAAAAGTTTCCCACTGGCTGTAAGAGAGGCGTTGTACCTGAAGACAGATGTCCTAAACAGCTGTCTCCTTACACAGCCATCTTAGGAGAGGGTGATTAATGAACTCACTTGGGCGGCGAGGAGCCCAGTTCACTGATCCATAGTCGCAGCACAGGTATTGATGTGAAACTAATGAGAAATGTGATGCTCAAATTTGAATGTTTATTCCAATTACCAACCAACAGATCCAATTTTTTTTTTTTTTTAAGGTTTACAACATTAACCTTTTGTTAGGAATGGGGGACGCTGAGCTGTGCTTTGGTGCTGTGTGCTAGAACTTGCAGACCGAGGCGCTCTGTACACATGGTGCTCCTCCCAGGTACATGGGTCTCTTTTGATTTCACGCTAAGTTTTTAGCCAAGGCAGGAAGGGAAGAAGGAAGTACCTGTCATGAGCCTGTCACACTGACAGCCGCTTAGCACGAAACACATGGATGTGATGACGACTCCCCTCCCAAACCAAATTAATAAGCTCTTAGGCTGAGAATGTCTCAGCGTGGAGTCCAGAGCCAGGTGACTAGGAGCGTAGGTCTTGCCTGTGCATACCAGATGACATTTAAAATGTGGTGCACAGCCTTGACCTTCACTCTGTAAGAGAAAGATACTAACCACATAGACTTTAGCCCTGAGAAAGAACAAATGTTGGCAAAGACTAAATAAAATAAAATAAAAAAGAGCCACCTAAAAATTATATAAAAGCTAAAGGAAACAATAAATGAGTTTCAGCTAATATTTGCGGATCTACAACATGCTTATATGGAATATCTACTGCTGTTCTCTGGGACTCAGATCTACAACATGCTTATATTGAATATCTACTCCCAATCTCTGAGACTCACAACATCCATGAAAGATACTATTCGTTCAAGAAGTCTCTCATTTCTACCAATCAGGACAGGTCTGAGGTTTGACCTTCAACATGGAGATTGGGACAGTACTACCAACCAAACAGAATCAACATGAAAGGTGAAATCTATTTGTCAGTCCAGAGTGGGAGGGATCAAGATCTTTGCATTCATATTTCTACCTCCTCTTGGCTCTTTTATTTTTTTTTTTCCCACCTCAGGTCTCTGCTCACCTGTATCTGGTAGGTAAGGTCTTCTCTGAATACCTGAGACAAACTCACAGTTCCCTTCTCACTGGACACACTATAGCATTCCCCACTGCCTAACTTTTTTCCAACTGACATCTTACATTTCGATTTATATATCTGTTTCCTTTCTTTCTCATAATAAATGCTCAGTAAATGGTTGAGTAGATAAAAGAGAGATTTAATTATAATATTAGTGGGGATGTCCTGTGAAAAAAACAATTGGTTCTACATTCTAAATAAAGCCCCGAAGTAGCCCAAGTAGCTAATGTTTATGAGTGTCAATCATGGCAAAGTTTATATTGGATCTATCAAATGAAGTAATAGCTCCTTTCTGAGTGGGGAATTCTTTGATAGGAAAGGCTTTAGGGTCCTTGAACCCGTTTATCAGAACAATAGCGAGGATTCATGAGTCATACAGAAGATAGACTTGACCACCTCTGAGGTCCTTTCCAACTGGTATGTAACGTAGCTCTTCATTCAAAGGTCGACTGTTGGGCTTAAAGATTTACACTGTTTCATTAAAGTCATCTAGTACTACCCACAGGCTTAAAGACAGTTGTCATAAGATTCAATCCACTGTCTCTTTTTGGGATAATGCTAAAAATATCCTGATTATCATTTGTCCTAGGCCCTAGTAATGGAAGTATTGGTGTGATTTAGGTATAGTTGCGCTACAGAATGATTGAGGTTATCGCAGTGTGTAAGCTATATCCTCAAAGCGAGGATCCTTTCAAAGCAGAGGGAAATATTTCAGACTATTAGAATGTCATCTAGCAAATGGCAACTTGATGGCCTAAAATGGGGCCGTGATGTGCAGAAAGAGTTAAATGTTCTTCCAAAGGAGCCTGACTCTAAGCCAGGATATGGCATTAAGCACAGAGAAAATTGGGCTGAATAATCCCTTTAGACTCTTTAAGGGGTTGAGCTGACATTTTGATATGCTGCAAGTTGGCAAGTCAACGTTTCATAGTTTATCTTCAAATTCCACATTTTAAAAGTCTTATTTCCCTCTTCCAAAAAGACTATACCTGCAACCACCTTAAGTCATAGCTACACAAAATTGGATCTCTTTTTTGTTAGTTCCATAAAGGGAGAATTTAATATCCCAAATTTTGTGGGGGAGAAAAATCCCCATTTCTCCTTACAACTCATCCCTTAAATTTCATAATAGTCACAGAATTTTGTAAGGGCAATAAATTAGGAAATGATAGCAAGATATAAAGTGTCATAGCACTAGGGCTATTGAAAATAAAAATTTAATATATAGCTGAAATATGAGGTTTTAAATCAGTTGGGGCTATTTTATGAGGTTTGATTATAGATGTCAAAATATAATTCTTCTTCTATTCTTAATCAGACAGGCTACTGAGAATGTTTCCCTGCTGGGATTTCTAAATTTAATTGAAAGAGAGTTTTCAAATCTAACCAGTGTGTTGTGATAGCTAAAAGAAGATAAGTCAGTGTAGGGTTAGAAAGGAGAGAGTGAGTGTGAACATTATTACAGATCATATGATAGTTATAATAGAGAATTAGTAAAATGAGGTTTATAAGTTGACTGTACATTAATTTTCTTCCCTTATCATGGAAACACCCTGTTTTCCAGAAAGCCCATGTTTACTTTTTCTTTTTCTTCTTTTGGAGAGTTTTTTGCTAGAGGGCACGTGTGCTCACTAGAAAAACAGAGAGATAGAGAGATAGAAAGTGAAGAAATCACCCGCCCAAGGGGGATGGCCATGCTATAATCCCTTCTCCATTCTCCTCTCAGGATCTTGGGCACGCACGCACACATGCCCGGCATGAGTTTAAGCCACCAGGTCCGAGACTCGAATTGTGGTCAACTACATGGGAGTCCAGCAACATATCCATTATGCCAACTGCTGGTCCCGCCCATGTTTACCTATATTATACACTCCATCTTTATCCATCACTTGTCCTTCCCATGACACAACAGAAGTAGAATTGCCTGCCCTATGTGACCATCCTTATGAGCACGTGGGCTTCAAGAGGGCAGATCTATGGTTATACTATTTATCTGTATCTGGGCCTGAAATCAAGCAAGAGCCCAATAAATATTTCCTGAATGTGTACACAATGCTTGAACCTCCTTTAATATATTTTCATCATCACAATTCTCCAGCCTGTATTCAATCACCCCAACTATCAGAACTCATAGTTTAGCCCATGGCTTGCTGGGAGATAGCAAAAATCCCATTTCCTCCAACCCAGAGCCTTCCAGTAGGTGCAGGAATGGAAGTAACCAGGGGGCTCGGTACCATACTTAGCATCCAAGCTATGTCCCAAGATGTGCCAAGAGCCAACTGATTCTGTGAGAGTGCATGTCAGTCATTGGCTTGTGAACAAGATCATTTGTGAAGAAACATGATTGCCTCTACTTGGCAAACGATGTGTCAGTCTGAGCGGCTCTGGCTTTTTCAAGAACTTGCCGGTCGCTTCTATGTTGTGTCTTGATTTTGCTAATTCTACTTATCAAAGAATTGATCTATAATGAACCAAGACTGAACACCAAAGCAAAAGACCACGACTCTGCATATTTGTAGCAGAGACGCCTCTGTCCAGTAGCAAGAATGGCATTTTTGGCCCAGCCTCAGTAGTGCAGGTGTGGAAGTGAGGACACTGATCTGCAGTGTGGAAACCACACGGATGACCAGGGGACAGAGCTCCAGTTGACCTGAAACACACTGGGTACATGTGCCCAAGATCCCAACTCATGGAGGGCTGGTGGGAGAACAACTCAGCATGATGATGGCTTATCAGAGGTGCTTCTTTTTCTCTCTCATAAAAGAAATCAAGGAAATAAACGCTTTAAAAAATTGGCATTTTTCTCTCTCTCTCTCTTTTTTTTTTAATTTCGTGTTCTTTTATACAATCACGTTATTTAGCTTACAAAGTGAATATTCTAACGTATACATTTCTCCCCAGTCCAGTTGATAATACTATATAAATTATCTTCAGCAGATAATACCACATTTCTTTGTCCCATTAATGCTTTGCCTCTCTTCTTCTAGCAATTTTTTTTGGGGGGGGGCAGGCTCTTACTACGTCATTATGTTCTTGCCTCAGCCTCCCAACTGGGACTTCAGCTCATTACACTGACTTGTTTGTATTTATTTGTTTGTTTATTTATTTAATTTTAGAAGTTTTTGCCCTAGGGCACATGTGCTCACCAGGGAAGGGAGACAGAGACAGTTAGAGGAAAAGCGAGGCCCCCCCTGACGAGGGATGGCCACACTGCAATCTCTTCTCAGTTCTCCTCCTGGGATCTTGGGCATGCACACACATGCATTTGGCATGATTTTCAAGCTGCCAAGTCCAGGACATGAACCATGGTCAGCGATGTGGGAGTCCAGCAATGTAACCATTATGCTATCTGTAGGCCCTGCTGGCTTGTTTTTAGATAGGGCCTTCCTGTGTTGTCCAGGTCAGCCTTGCATATGCTCAATCTTCCTGCCTAAGATTACCCAAGCTGCTGGAATAAGCGACCCAGGCAGGTTTTTAGAATGGGCCAGGAATTGAACCCAGACCTCCTTTGTGTTCCCAGCCTATCGAGCACAGCGTCTTAGCAGCCTGTGCTACTGTGCCTGGGCCTCTAGCCGTTTTGTTTGCTTGCTTTTTAAATTTGCTAGAGGGCACGTGTGCTCAATGGAGAGAGACAGAGAAAGAGAGACGGCAAGTGAGAAAGCACCTTTCAGGGGGAAGGCCAGGCTGCAATCCCTTCTCCTCCGTTTTCCTGTAGGAATTTTGGGCATGCATAAACACACGCCTAGCATGATGTTTTGAATCACTGGATCTGGGACTCAGATCACAATCAGCCGTATGGAATCCTAGTGCCTTAACTACCACCCCACCTTCTGATCCCCCACCTGGCAGTTTGTAGGTTCAAATTTTCTTGTATCAAATAATGATGGAAAAACTTGCCTACAGAGAAGACCTCTGCTGGAGAATCATCTATTATATGAACGTATTAAGACCACTGTGTTCTCTCTGCTGCTTTGAAATGATGCGGATTAAAGCAGAGTTTTTAACTGGGCGATGCCACCACTGTTCTGTCTTGTAAGTTGTTTACTCTTGAAAAGAGGATGTCTCTTCTATTTCCTATTTTTCTGCTGCTTATTGTGTGAATGCGTGTAGTGTTTCTAGATTTAAAAGGCTCCTCTGACTTTGTAGCGCACTCACGTGCGTGCACGCACACGCACACGCACGCACACCCTTGAAATAAAGTGCCTGATCCCTGCTTTGGTTTCCGTCCCTCTGGCGGGTCAGGGGTCTCTCTCTGAAGAGTTTCCTTGCTCACCAGCAGTCACGCGGAACCTGTTTGCTGGCCTGCAGCCCATGCACTTGAAAGGGAGCGCCGTGGAGATGGGAGACCTTCATGGCCTCTCAACCAGAAAGGCCCCCTGTGGGGAGAACCTGGCGGGGCTGTTGGTCGCATCAAGGTTGTTCACTTCAGTGACTTTGCTTTAACTGTATGCCCTTGTATCCTTTCCTGACCATTGGACGAGGCGATTGTTTTCTGGCCCCAGCTTCTGAGACACTAAACCCTTCACCTTGACTCCCTTAGAACAGCAAAAGTAGGGGAGGAAGCGAAAAGGGGGGCTGAGAGATTTAACAAAGGACCTCGATGCTCTCATCACGTGGGTAATTACTGTGCTCACGCCCGTGGGGTGTCGGGGAGGCGGCGAGCTTGCAGCACGCCTTCTCTTTACAATGCGTTCGGCGTTCTTTGAACGTGTAGGG
>NW_006198386.1:1521639-1552336 GCF_000334495.1 Tupaia belangeri chinensis | reverse complement strand
GGGAGGTTTTCAGTTGCTGTGCCTTCAGAATCTTCATCACAAAACAGGTTATTTTTGAACATCGCATCCTCCTGAAAGGAAAACAATCAAGCGACTTTTCCATTCTGGATACATTTCAGAAAATCAATACTCTTCATGCCCATCGATGATAATATCCAAGAAACAGACAGCTCACCAACAGGGCACTTTCCCATGGAGAGAAACATGCACGTTCTTAATAAACGTTCTTTTTTCTCGTGGCACGTGCAGGTTGAGTATGATTTTTTTTTTTCATGTGCCCAGATGCCTCCTAGAAACTGAACCAAAAAAATCAACCACCTTGGACCAAGGCAGTTGTAGTAAGTCATGTTAGATAACTCAAGGTCACACTTTTTTCCACGTTGCAGAAAGATGAGTTAAATTTGAAGGGGGCGCTTTCTCTTCGAGCTGTGGGAACAAAGGCAAGTGTGTAGACTACAGAGCAGGCCCAGGGAGTTTCTGCTGAGAGAGATGAAATGATTGCAGTGGAATAAAATGACCTCTGCAGTTCTTTTGTCCAGTTTATGCAATCTCCTGGGGGTTCTCCTTTTGCCTGGGAAAAAGTCCAGCAACGGTCAAGCAGAGCTGAGTCAAAGGAAGCAGGGATAAATGTGCAGTCCCACCTGCAAGGGCCTCAAGTGCAATAAACATACACACAATGCACGGGATACCCTCGGAAAATGGTGAAATGTTTTTATCCTTATTCTGATTCTGATCTCTAAGTCCTTAAGACACATTTGCTGGAGACAGTAATCTGAGAGATGGGACGAGTTCTCGTCTACCAGTGTCTTTTAAACTGATGTCCACATGACAAACTCCATTATTGTTTCAAGAGTTGCTATTTACCCAACACGCTCACTTCAGAAACCGGTGAAACTATTACATCACAGTGATGATGAACTGATACTGATTCAGCAAGGAAAACACACAGGATACATGAGTGTTTTTCGTTGTTGTTATTGTTGCTGTTTTTAAGAAAGATTTTTTGCTACAGGGCATGTTTGCTTGCCAGAGAAGCAGCAAGACAGAAAGCAAGAAATCACCCATCAGGGATGATGGCCACACCATAGTCCCTTCTCTGTCATTCTCCTCTCGGGATCTTAGGCACTCATGCACATTCACCAGGCGTGAGTTACAAGCCACCGGATCTGGGTCTTGAACCATAATTGACTATGTGGAAGTCCAGCAACATAACCGTTACACCATCTGCTGGTCCCGCCATGAATGTTTTTTGACTTTCATAAAATCCTTGGTACCTGGGATGTAGGTAGGGGTGGATCATGTTTTACACATAATAAAAGTCAGAGGAATAATATTGGCCAGTGTGGGCCAAGAAGGTGAGCCAGGATTTATAGAACCCTGGCAGGACTATGGAACTACCTTGCCCAAAAGCATGATAAACTTGGCCCCATTTGCTTTAGCAAATAGAATATTTGTAACACAGTGAAAATACAATCCCAATCCAAATGGATTTGTATTTGGATCTGGTTACCCACCAGGACGAAGCTCCAGCTAACAGCCTTATTCTCTGGCATCTCAGGAACATCTGGCCAACTTTAACTTGTGGCTGGAGGTGGAAACCATGCAAAATCCTGTGGTTGCAGTCAGCGCCACCAGAAACCACGAGACACGGAGTGGCACATAAATAAAGAATTTCCAGGAGGGTTTATTTTCATTTCCAGGTTTGACCTTGAGGTTTGGAAATAGACATGGACTAAAGCAGCAAACCAGGTCTGCACACAGATCTGGAAACGGAAATGGAGAAAGTTTCTCTTTCTCTAAAAAAAAAAAGAGTTCTTTTTTGATTCATGGAATGTTAGTGCCAAAAGAGAGGCCTTTTTGAAAGGAAATAGGTATTAGAAGATAAAGGATGACTTATTTTCTTCCAAATATTACTCTGACTATTAAGA
The DNA here is from genome assembly GCF_000334495.1 of Tupaia belangeri chinensis. Classification (NCBI taxonomy): domain Eukaryota; kingdom Metazoa; phylum Chordata; class Mammalia; order Scandentia; family Tupaiidae; genus Tupaia; species Tupaia belangeri. Next base: position 1,550,408 of record NW_006198386.1, on the reverse strand, counting down.
ATGACCATTTCTAGGGACCAGCAAGTGGCATAGTGGCTAAAATGCTGGACTCCCACGTGGTTTGAGTCCCAGACCTGGCAGTTTGAAACTTACAACGGGTGCGTGTGTGTGTGTGTGCCCAGGATCCCAAGAGGAGAATAGAGGAGTGGATTGTGGCTTGCCTATCTCCCTGTGGGGTGATTGCTCACTTTCTCTCTCTTTCTAGTGAGTGCATGCATCCTATAGCAAAAAAACAAAAAAACAAAAAAACAAAAAAAAACTCAAAAAAAAAAGGTTTTTTAGCACGTTGAATCCAGACTACAGTCTACAAAATTGACATTATTATTCCCATTTAAAAGGTGACATAAAGGGGCCGGCAGGTGGTGTAATGGTTAAGGTGCTGGACTCCCACATGGCTGACCGTAGTTCAAGTCCTGGACCTGGCAGCTTGCTTTCTCACTCTCCTTCTCTTTCTGCTTCTCCCTGGTCAAATTAAAGAATAATAATAAATAAAATTGAATAAATATTTTTTTAAAAAAAAGGTAACATAAATGAGGTTCTGGCATTCACATTTTTTTTTAAAATTTCTGCTAGAGGTTATGTACATTCTCTGGAGTGAGATACAGAGAGAGAGAGAAAAAGCAACTCTCCATGGGGCATGGCCATGCCATAATCCCTTCTCTATCTCTCCCTTTCTTTTGGGATTTTGAGTGTGCACACGTATGCTCCCACTGTGTTTCTCAAGTCACTGTATCAAGGACTTGAACCATGCAATTGGCCATATGAAATTCACCTGTCTCTTTTCTCTTTTCTTTTCTTTTTTTTTTTTTTTTTTTTTTTTTTTTTTTTTTTTTTTGAGAGGTTTTTGCTATAGTGTGCGTGAGCTCGCCAAAAAGACAGAGAGAAAAAATCAAAAAATCCCCCCCCCCCGGGGGGGGGATGGCCATGCTGCAATCCGTTGTCCTCCATTCTCTTCTTGGGATCTTGGGCACGCACGCACACGTGCCTTGGCGTGAATTTAAGCCACCGGGTCAGGGACTTGAACTTTGGTCGACTACATGGGAGTCCAGTGACATAGCCATTATGCCAACTGCTGGTCCTGAATTCACCTGTCTTAACCACCAGGCCACAAACTAGTCCCACATCTTTCTTGGTTTTTTTTTTTTTTTTTTTTTTTTTTTTTGACAAAACACAGCTTCACACCTGAGACATCCACTCCACCCTGCCTGCCCTTCCAGCCAAGCCATTGTTCCACCTGTTGCAAATTTGGAGACCCCAGTGAGTCAGGCAAAGGACAAAACACGTGGTCAGCTCCTCCGGAGCCCAGCATTAAGTATATTCTACTTATCACCCACACAGCGTTCACTCTGATGCTAGACATGTGGCAAATGGGACGTCATTGCAACCGTTCGTTCTCAAGGTTGGTGGCCTCCAGTCAGGGCTTATCTGTAAGTTACTTCTCGGGAACCTGGCCAGATCAATACTGTATTCTTTCAGACCTCTCTAAACCCAGCGGGGAAGGCAATCACTGTAGCACAGCTCCCTGCACCTCTGGAGTAGATCAATATTCCAACAGCGTGGAGTTTTGTTCCTTCCCCAGCTTTAAGATGTTCTGTATGCTAGACATGACTGCTTCAAGGCTGGCTTTCCTTTCCCCCGGACGACAACGCCGCGCCCGCCCTGATCTTCCTAATACCATCACTGTAATTGCCTTGACATGAAATAGCAGCACAAACCCAGCACCTGCGCTTTGAGGTGTTTTATCTTTTCTGCACGTTTCTGAGCTTTAATACAAACCTGCACTTATTTACCGTGGTTGGTGCAACCCACTGAGGTGATTTTACCTATGGGAATCATCTGATGGAGTGTTTCAGGGAGAGGGAGGCATAAACTCCTAAGCCTGGGAATATTCGCTGGAACTTTTTGCAGCTCGACAGCGATTCTAGCCACCCCATACCGCCATGGCAATTGTCTTAGAAGGACTCTAGGCCTTATTTACTTTTTAAGCAATGCTGGGTAAAATGAAATATTTGTTTTACTGTTTGCAGTCAACATTTCCATTAAGTATTAAATCATAAAAAAGCTCAGCCAATCCTATTTTCCCAATATTGGGTCTGGTTACCTGCTAAGCAGCTACCGATATAATCTGATTTTATTTCTTTTATTTCTGTATTTTTTTAAAAAGGATTTTTGCCATAGGGTGCATGCACTCCCTGGAGGGAGACAGAGAGAGGCAGAGAGAGAAAGTGAGAAATCACCCCACCCCACCCCACCCACAATCTCTTCTCCTCCATTATCCTCCTGGGGCATGCATGCACACATGCCAGGTGTGATTTTCTTTCTTTCTTTTTTTTGGAGAGGTTTTTGCTATAGGGCACATGCGCTCGTCAGACAGACAGAGAGAGACAGAAAGACAGAAAGCGAGAAATCACCCCCAAGGCAGGATGGTCACGCCGCAATCCCTTCTCCTCCATTCTCCTCTCAGGATCTTGGGCACGCATGCACACGTGCCCGGTGTAAGTTTTAAGCCACCAGGTCCAGGACGCGAACCGCGGTTGACTACATGGGAGTCCAGCAACATAGCCATTACGCTAACTGCTGGTTCCCCCCAGGTGTGATTTTTCAGTCACCAGGTCTGAGATTCAAACCATGGTGGCCACGTGCGAGTCAGCACCTTAACCACGATGCCACCTGTTGGCCCCCTTTGTCTGAATTTTTACCATCCATGGTTCTCCTCTTTTGTCCCCGTACATCTCATCCCATGCTCCCCTCTAGAAAAACAATTCAAATGTGTGTGTTTAATGATGGAGAGTAAGTAGGTATGCATGCATGAGAGAGGGGTGGGGAAGAAGGAGAAAGGAAACTGCCAAAAGGTTCTTATCCTGGCCACAATCCCCTCTCCCCAGCCCTCCAACTCCTCCAAATCCTGGTTGTGCATGCACATATCCAGTGTATTTCAGGCTGGCCCATGGATTCGAACCCGTGATCAGCCGTGTGGCTTCCAGCACTACGATCCAGTATGTTATGGACTCTGCCACACAAACTGGGTCTGAAATATATTTTAAAACATGCATTACCCAAGAACACTATATGTAGGGCAGTTTAGGGCTGGCTGGTTGCATGGTGATTAGGCCAGCGGGATCGCACAAGGCTGACTGTACGGTTTGAGTCTCAGACCTTAAAAAACACATGAAGCATGTATGCGTGTGTGCCCAAAATTCCAAGAAGAGAATGGAGGAAAAAAGATGGCCGTGTGGTCATCCTGCCTGGAAGGTGCTTCGTCACTTTCTTTCTCTTTTTCTACCTCTGTCTCTGTCTCTCTCCAGAGAGTACATGAGCCCTATAGCAAATTTAAAAGTTTGTTTGTTTGTTTATATTACATTTTTATCACAGGGTGTGTGTACCTGCTGGAGAGAGACAGAGAGAGGAAAAGTGAGAAATTACGCCCCCCATGGTGGATGGCCATACTGCCATACTGCAGTCCCTTCTCATCCATTGTTTTCCTGGGACTTTGGGCACACACCCACACAAGACCACTGTAATTTTCAGGCCACCAGATTTGGGACTTGAACTGTGGTCAGTCATGTGGGAATCCAGAGCCTTAACCACCATGCCAATTTTTTTTTTTTTTTCACAAAAACAAGCAGCCTTTATTGCAGTATTATAAAACACTTTCCATTTTGGCAATATTTTACAACGTACTTAGCTTTAAGGGTTGAGAAGGAGAAAGTTGGAAACTAAAGGGGAAAATTTCAATGGACATTTCTAAAAGAAAAACTGTCCCAGCCCTCCCACCCAAATAAAAATCCAAATGTCACTTATTTCACTACCCAAGAAGAAGCCACAAGGAAAGCAGCAGGCAAAACTCTGGCAATTTCACTATGGATCATGTCAGAGACAAAGGAACATTCAAAACAGTCATCAGTAGGGTCGGTTGCGCTGATCATTTCTGTAGTCGTTTCTTCCTCCCATTTTGCCTCCACAGCCACCTCGGTCTCCTCCATAGTCCCCACCTCGGTCTCCTCCATAGCCACCTCGGTCTCCTCCATAGCTGCCACCACTCCTGTCTCCTCCGTAGCCTCCACTTCGGTCTCCACCATAGCCACTGCCACCACCACGGTCTCCTCCATAGCCCCCTGACTTTGATCTCCTCCATAGCCTCCCCGATCTCCTCCATAGCCACCTCGATCTCCACCATAGCTCCCTCCTCAGTCTCCACCATAGCCACCTCAGTCACCTCCATAGCCACCTCCTCGGTCTCCGCCATAGCTGCCACCTCGGTCCCCACCATAGCCACCTCCTCTGTCCCCACCATAGCCACCCCCACTTCTGTTGTTGACCCCAAGTTTATTTTTTATGAGGGATAGAGAGAGACAAGCACACCCATCAGGGACCTCACCCTGTGATTTCCTCCCCCTGTCTCGGCCTGCCCAGATCACAGGTACGTGGGGGCATGCTTGTCATGCTCAGGGAGATCCCAGGACTCAAACCCAGGGCCCTGCCCATGTGGGCCCATCCTCACCCCCACTGCACCACTGTCGTCTTCACCTGGAAAGGTAATCGCTTAAAGCATCTTCCTTTTAGTTTTAAGAATGAAAAGAGCTCCACCAAAGGAAGACATTACTGCTATCAATATTTCCTCAATTCTTCCTATTTCTTGCCTGCTATTTTTTTAGTTATTACTGTTTACTGAGCATCTATGTGCCCAGCACAGATATTTAGAATTCCTCTAGATAGGTAACCATTTCTACGGCTGAGGAACTTTGGCTTTGTTTTTGCCATAGGGCTCATGTCCTTGCCAGAGAGACAGAGAGAAGGAAAGTGAGAGATCACTCCCCCAGGGAGGGATGGCCACACCACAATCCCTTCTTCTCCATTCTCCTCTTGGGATTTTGGGCACACACACACACATGCATTCAGTATGATTTCCAATAAAAGTAGTAGAAACCGCTTTAGTGGCATCTTTTTTGTTGTTAATTTTTTAAAAAAATATTTAATTCAATTTATTATTATCATAATTTTTATCTTACATTTAATTATATATGTCTTTTCTTTTCTTTCTTTGTTTTTTTAATTTTTTTTTGAGAGGTTTTTACTATAGGGCACGTGCACTTGCCAGACAGACAGAGAGAGACATAGAGACAGAAAGCGAGAAATCACCCCCCAGGAGGGATGGCCACACCGCAATCCCTTCTCCTCCATTCTCCTCTTGGGATCTTGGGCATGCACGCACATGCGCCCGGCGTGAGTTTTAAGCCACCGGGTCTGGGACGCGAACTGCAGTTGACTACATGGGAATCCAGTGACATAGCCATTACACTAACTGCTGGTCCCTAGAAGATATATTCTTAAGGAACCCAGAGAGCAATACAATTTCACTTAAAGGTCTTTATTTAGCCACTTATGTTTACCAATGCACGTCTGTTTAGTGCCAATCTACATGTTAGGTTCTTGACAAAATCCACACTTCCAATAAAAAGAAAAATTGTCAGCATCAATAATTAAGAAACTGATGATGAACAAAATAGAGCGTACAAAAATTTTGTTAAATTTATGTGCATAGGAGAAAACAAGGAAGAACGCTTCCATGGCAAATATACATGCTTTTCCAAATAATTATGGAAAAATATCATTTAATAGGTTTGCTAACAATAAGACCCAATTACTGAATGTATTGGGGAATTTGCTTAGATGCATTAACATGGATGGTCTAGAGCTCATCATTACAAATATCTTCATTCCAGGCACATGTTAATTAGATTTTTTTTTAGTTACAAAATACATTTAATCAATATACCTTTGAGATGAAATTAGCAAAACATGAATTTTTATTGTGAAAGGTTATGTTATAATTTTAAAATTGTGATCATAATATATGTCTTATATTTCTCATTTGTAAATCTTTAGTTTGCTGTGTTGAATATATCAAAGGTCAAAGCGAGAGAGCCATGAAATTATTCATGGAGAATATGTGTATGACAGAGGATTTTTATAGAATTAGACTTGGGCTCTAAGATAATGAGTCAGATTTTATTCCTTACTATGGTGTCAATTTTAATATAGCAACCGAAATATTTTTGGAAAAGTTTTCACACATTAATAAATGGTTGAGTGTTTTGTTCTTCTCAACAGTGGAGTTATCTCAGAGAAAAACATGAAGGCTGGTATTTTGGAAATAGGATGTTTTTTTATCCCTAGCTCCCCTAAAGCAAACAGCTGCTGAGGTCCATATAGAGCTGGGCTCCATTGAAACCCCAGAATGAGCTGAAATTTCTGAGGAAAAAAAATCAGTGTGGGAGTCCTCTCTATCCCTGGAGGTCTCCAAGACAGCTTGGGAGACCAGTGTTGAAAAGCCCTGACAGATGGATTTCTGGTGTGAACAGTAATGTGATGAGGTGGATGGTGACACAGTGGTAACCCAATTGGGTCCACATGACATAGGTCCTGGGCTCAGGTCCTGGGTCCTCCCTCAGCATGCTGGACAGCCTCATGATTTGGATTGGCTAAGACTGGGGGTGGACCATGGCGTGAAGTCTCCTGGGATGCCTGTCCCGCTTTCTCTTACTTTCTGTCATGGAAAATCCATCAATAAACATTGAAAATATATATACATATGTACTTATATATAATGTTTTTGCACCTGCTCCCCAATCAAGGATAAAAACTGGAAAATTTTACATTTAAAATCCCTGGAAATGACTTTTTTAAGAGAGATTTTTTGCCATGTGCTTGCCAGAGACACAGAGAGAGAAAGTGAGAAATCATCCCTAAGAGAATGGCCATGCCACAATCCTTTCTCTTCCATTCTCCTCTCAGGATTTTGGGCATGTATGCACATGGGCCAGGCATGATTTTCAAGTGGACTGATACAGAACTCTAAACCACAATTGGCCATGTGGGAGTTCAGGACCTTAACCACCACACTACCTGCTGTCCCTGAAATGACATATGTTAGGACATAACAGAAGACAAATAGAAAAAATATTTCATCGAGAAAACTTACCAAACCTTAGTAAGAACAGTGGGAGTCTGTAATGTTTGAACCATGGTCCATTTCATTTTTCCTCCATTCCAGTTCAGTAATGATGGAAACTCCATCCTAGATGGGCATACCCAAGAACATGAGGTTCCCTCTCTGCACAGCCCCCAATTGAAGGGTGTGATATCACCCAGGAGGGACAGTATATCCACATTTTTCATTGTGTCTCAGCCATCTGTTGCAGAGGATAACTCCTAGGCAATACAACCAAGAACTATGGGCTTCCTTCCACTGCTCAGCTTCCACTTATGGGATAGGGGCCGTATCTTGAGTGTAGTGCACTGAGAATTCTGGAACCCAGGTAGCATTCACTCCATTTGTTCCACTCTGGAAGAAGCAAGATAAGAAGACCAGAGACTACGTCATCACCACCCCATCTCCATACAGTGCTGAATGCTCACTTGCTCAGGAGTGTCACGCAGAAAAAAATACACAATTATCTTCACAATATTCATACTGGGTTAGGACCTTATCCCTCAGGTCTCAGTTAACCTAACTCCTTGAAAGTCCTGTGTCAAATATGAGGAGTCAGGAGCCACAGGTGGGGAAGAGGTAAAACTTCAATCTTCACAAAGCAATCACAGTTGAACAGGGGCCAAGTTTGAAGACCTCCGTGAGAAAGCCAGGGCTAAAACTGGGGATGGATCATGGCACCAAGACTCTGCTGGGATGTTCTGTCCCTCTCTTTTGATCTTGGAAAAAGTGAGAAATCATCCTCTCAGGGGGGATGGCCGTGCCACAACTCCTTCTCAATTCACCTCTTGGGATTTTAGACATTCATGCTCATGCTCCGAGAATGAGTTTCAAGCCACAAGGTCTGGGACTCAAACCATGAACCGTGTGGGAGTCCAGCACCTTAACCACCACACCACCACTGGCCCCAGAAATAAACTTTTAAAAAAGGAGGAATCTTCAAATAGTTCATGAAAAGGCATATTATGAAAAATCTATGTGTAGATTTCAAAATTGTTTTGTACCCAGATAACCTTATAGAGTAATTCCATCTTTCCCATGAAATGTCTGAAGTTCCTTCATATAGTTATATTTTACTTTATATCTCATATCAAATTTAGTAATATAGAGATATTTGGTGACTTTTTTTTAGAATTATATATGTATGCATGTATGTTAATTTGATCAGAGAGGGACAGAGTGAGAGAGAGAGAGAGGAAAAGTGAGAAGGCAAGCCACCAAGTCCAGGACTCGAACTGCAGTCAGCCATGTGGGAGTCCAGAGCCCTTAACTACCACACTACCAGCTGGCCCCAACATTTGGTGACTTTAAAGGCAGCAGTTCTGCTGGTTGCAGAGGAGACGGGAGAGTCTCTGGAGTGAATTTAGAGCAGGGCGTGATGAATCAAATGGAACATAATTCAATAGATAATCCTTTAAAGGCATGCGGCTGCAGGAGAAACAACAAGTTAGAGAACATGGATGCATTTGGAAAAATGGTCACTAGGTCCTTATATTCTCACAGTATTCTGTGTCCATCTCAATAATAGCAAGTTAGTGTAATATTGTTATTATGTGTCGACCTTCTTGCTGTCTCCCATCTCACACATACACACATCTCACTTCCCACACAAAACACACATATACCCCTACATTTTTTTGAATCAAGTCTTATTTCTGGTTTTCTATTTTCACATGGCTTTGGACCATGCCTCTCGTAGGGTACACTTATTTACTTCTATATAATATGAGAAATAAAAGTCCAATGGGGCCAGCAAATGACATAATGGTTACATCATTGGGCTCCCACATAACTGACACTGGTTCGAGTCCCAGATCTAGCAGCTTAAATCTCCTGCTGGGTGCATGTGTGTTCATGCTCAAAATCCCAAGAGGAGAATGGAGGAGAAGGGATTGTGGTGTGACCATTCCCCCCTGGGGCATGGTTTCTTGATTTCTGTCTCTCTGCCGAGTGCCAGCACCCTATAGCAGAAAATCTCTCTCTCTAAAAACATAAAAAGAAAAGAAAAAGAAGAAGAAAAAGAAAGGGCCAACTTATGGCCTGGTGGTATGGTCTGCCTCCTGAAACGGTTCACTAAGAAGAGCTCAACAAGAACTCAACAAAACGTGTATAGCATTCCTTCCAGGAAAACACATAGCCTACGTCAAACCATCGGGTTGTAATCAGACGGCCTCAGAATGAAGGACATGTTTTATAAACCACCTGGTCTACATTCTTGCCAACTGTCAATGTCATGAGAAAAAATAAATAAGACTAAGGATGGTTTCTGTTTAAGCGCAGGATAATGAGACCTTCACAACTAAATGAAATGTGTGTGATGCTAGAGGGGAGCCTGAATTGAAAGAAAAAACAAAATTGAGCCATCTAGGGAACATCGAATTTGGATGATGTATTGGGTATTATTATTACATATGTGTGTTAAATTTCTTTAGTCTGATCATTGTATCATAAGTGTATTCCACTGTGAGAATATTCTTATTTCGTAAGAGATACATATGGAAATACTTAGGATTCTGTATCTTACATTACATGGTTTCACAAAATAGTAATAGCTGCTCTATAATAAAGCATTTGTCTGGCCTTTGTTCCTGGTTCAGGGGAGATAGACTCTATTCCCTTGGAATTCCCTGAGTGATAGGGGTGTCTGTCTGTCTTTGTTTTCCTTGGTCTGCTCCTTAAGCTGCATCTGATAGTTCTTGCTGATGAAATAATTGAAGATTGGAAGATAGTCATGCCAAAAAGCCCAATTATGTCATTAGCAGGTTGGAGCTTTGAACTAATTGATATTTACCCAACTTTTGAGGACAGGTGGTGACTGAATCGTTTCTGACCAGTAATTTAATCAATGACAACTTAAGGAAGCCCCATTAAAAACTATGGGATACCCAAGTATGGAGACAAGAGAAGAATAAGGAGAAGAAGAGGAAGAAGAAAAAGAAGAAACGCAAGAGGAAGGTGGGAAGGGTGGAAGGAGAGCTTTGCGTTGGTTCAGAATGTATTGCATTAAGAATTATACATGGAACTTTCATTTTAATTTCTTTCCATCTTCTTTTCTGCTGTGGTCCCACTGTTCATCAGCATGTAGGTTTTTTCTTCTGCTCTGCTTCATCATCTCTCTCTCTACTTTAGACAAATGGTTTCAGAATAAATTTCATAGAATCTCGTCCGTGGTGCTCGTCACGTCTATAGCAGTGATACAAAGTGCTTGCAAATACAAGTTAATTCAGTTGCAATCAACGTATGTGAACATGGGGAAGGTCATCTATTCCGTTTCATTCTTTCTCTCCCTCTCCTCTCTCCACAGTATACATGTAACATGTTGTACTTGAAGCACTGCACTGCTGTACAACTGTCATTCTGAGTTGTTCCAGCCAGTAAAATCAATTCTTTCCCCTCTCCCCGAGAGACAAGCAAGTATCTGCCAAGCAAGTTTCTTTCCTTAGTTCTAGGTAACATTTCGAAGCATCAGAATATTGCAGGTGGCCTTTTTAATTAGATACCCTAGCAAGTCCGCATCGTCAGACGCTGTGCTTAAACAGTCAACCTGAAATGGACTACGCACTAAATTAAACTACTATTGAAAGCCTGTTTGCCTGGTGTATCTGCCCTGAGAAGTGACAACTCATCTCATTCGTCTACAATCCTGGAGACATTCTGAATTATTTCCCTCCGGCACGGGCTTTTCTTAGTCATGGTGTGTGTAGAGTCCACCGGCATTCGTGGTTTCAATTCAAGGATGACTTAGACTAGCCAGCGCATCAGGTGTTTTTCCTGGGCCTGATGCTGTGTGGAAGAAATTGTACCCGGACCGTGAATGACTCAACAAGTGTAAATGATCTGCTTGGCAACGTGATGACCTGCCGTCCACACTTCGCACCACGCAACACTTAGTCGGTGACCTCTAAGTCCTGTAAAACAGGCTCAGGAAAGGTCCGGCAAACAGCCTGGCATCCAGCAAGGCCGTTCGCTTTAACCAGTATCCAGATGGGGTGGGGAGGGGCACAAGTTCGTCTTAAAGTTCCAAGACACAAACTTGCAGTCCATAGGCGAATGGGAGAGAGGGTGAGCCATGAGTCCCAGCTGTTAGATCCTGCAGTCTAAAGAGATATGTGATCAGGACCAGCAGTTAGCATAATGGCTGTGTCGTTGGACTCCCATGTAGTCGACCGTGGTTTGCGTCCCGGACCCAGTGGCTTAAAACTCACGCGGGGCGCGTGTGCATGCATGCCCAAGATCCCAAGAGGAGAATGGAGGAGAAGGGATTGCGGCATGGCCATCCCCCCTGAGGGGTGATTTCTCGCTTTCTGTCTCTCTGTGTCTCTATGTCTTACTGGCGAGCGCATGCGCCCTATAGCAAAAAATTCATTCAAAAAAAAAAAGGGGGAGAGAATATGTCTTCTATGTCTCGGGACTAGCAGTTAGCATTATGGCAAAAAAAAAAAAAAAAAAAAAAAGAATAGGTCTTCTGTGTCTCAGGACCAGCAGTTAGCGTTATGGCTATGTTGCTGGACACCCATGTAGTCGACCATGGTTCAAGTCCCAGACCCAGTGGCTTAAACTCACACCGGGTGCGTGTGTGTGTGTGCCCAAGATCCTGAGAGGATAATGGAGGAGAAGGGATTGCGGCATGGCCATCCCCCCTGAGGGGTGATTTCTCGCTTTTTGTCTCTCTGTCTCTCTCTGTATTTCTGGCAAGCCCATGCGCCCTATAGCAAAAATCTCTCCCAAAAAAACAAAAGAAAAGAATATATCTTCTATGCCTTTGTGTACACAGGCACTGGACCATAAGAATCACTCATTAAATATGAAAACATTCATGAGTGGAGCACTTCATACATTATATATAAATATAATATATACATACATTATATATAAGTATAATATATATATATTTATCATACATCATATATAAGTGTGTGCGTATATATATATATTTTTTTTTCAATGTTTATTGATGGATTTTCCATGCCAGAAAGATAAAGCAAGAGAGGCATCCCAGGAGTCTTCACGCCTTGGTCCACCCCAAGTCTTAGCCAGTCCATATCATTGAGACTGTCCAGCATGCTGAGGGAGGACCCAGGACCTGAGCCCAGGACCTATGTCATGTGGATCCAGTTGCGTTGCCACTGTGTCACCGTCCACCTCATTACTTACTAGGTTGTCGGGAAAGTCATGACATAATTTTCTGTGCACAAAGGGCATGGAAAAGTGCCTAGTCCTGCTGATGCAATATTTAATAAAATGTAATTTTTGTCACTTATAAAACAGATGCAATCTTGGCAAAAGAAGATGTGGCACTACAAAACATACAGAAATAAAACAGAAATTATCTGAGGGTATTCAATCCAAACACAAGCAGTGATTGATTATTTCTATTGGCATACATGCATCGTATGTCTTGTTTTGGGGCCTAAAAGTTGTAAAATAGATATATATTTTTTTCTTATAACAAAATATTATTTCAATCAATCGAACAATTTCTCTATTGTGGCCCATTTAGGAAGTTTTTTTTTTCTTTGTTAAAAATAGTTCTCAGATAAATATTATCTATATCTATATATTCATCCATGTCTTGAATATTTTTTTTCTTAAGAGGATTTTCAAAGTGGGATTAGTGGGCCAACCACTTAAGAGGATTTTCGAAGTGGGATTAATGGGCCAACCAGTGGTATGGTAGTTAAGGTGGCTGAATCCCACATGGCTGACTGTGCAGTTCAAGTCCCAAACATGGTGGCTTAAAAAACACACTGTGTGCGTGTGTGTGTGTGTGTGTGTGTGTGTACCCAAAATCCTGAGAGGAAAATGAAGGAAAAGGGATTGTGGCCTGTGTGTGGGATGCTTTCTTACTTTCTCTCTCTTTCTCTCTCTCTCTAGCAAGTGCATCCTATAGCAATTTAAAAAAAAATAATAAAAAAATAGAATCAGAATGTCATCGTCTAATCTCTTTAAAGCTCTTGTTCAATATCACCAAATTGCTATGACGCTTGAATGAATTTAGGATCGAGTTTACTTGGCCCTGATGAGAGACAAGCATTTGAACCAGACGTTAGAGATTTTGTCATGTCAAGATTTGAAAAAACTAGTCACCACGAAACAAAATGGACTTCCTCAGGAGTCTGAGTTCCATTACTCTCCCATCTGCATGCTTTACACCATCGCTGGAGGGTCTCCTCTCCCCTGACCCTCCCACACCCACACAACACCTCCAGCCCTTAGCTTGACGTGTGGTGACAGCTATTCCCACAGAGGCTTTCCCTAACACTACGTTGATGAAGTGTTTGCTGTCATCGGGCACCTCACTAAGAAATACCTCCCACATCTTGGTTCTTCTTCACAAGACTCGATTCCCAATGTGTTTTCGTTTTAAAGTTTATTTATTTATTCATTCTGTGAGAGCGAGAGAGAGAGGGAGAGAGACCACTTGCAGGGTTCTCATGCCACAGTTCACCCTCAGCCTCAGCTAGCCAGGATAATGGGTGCATGCATGTACATGGCACGTGCAGGGAGATGGTGGGAAGAAAACCCTCCGCATGGCGTCAGCACCATTGCATCACCGACGTACCACCATGGCTGGCCCGGAGGTGTTCTTTTTAGCTTCCATGAGGAGAATGGTCTTGTCCAGAGTTATTCAGGGAGGAGTCATAGCCATATATCTGCCTGATTCTAAACACAAGGGTGCTTCGGACTAGTACCTCCATTCAATATGGCCGCCATTGGTCTCCATCATCGCTACTCTTGTGTATCAACCCAGTAGACCTACTGGTCTCTCTACTACGTATTTCCTGCTACCAGAAAAATACTGAAGTACCCATGCCCTTATACACACATGGTAATATGAATCATGATCTTTTTGAACTGTTAAAGTTTCATGTATGGGACCGGCAGATCAAAAAACACTTTTTTACGATGATACTTATACACACATGGTAATATGAATCATGATCCTTCTGAACTGTTAAAGTTTCATGTATGGGATCAGCAGATCAAAAAACACTTTTTTATGATAATCTGCTTTAAGAGGAAATGCTCCATTTTTCCTCCTATTAAATAGAACTACAATTGCATTCTCTGACTCTGCCTGCCCATCAGAGTAGGAGAAATTAGATCTTAGATTGTGTCTGTACACGGATCAGGGCCCTTTCCTGAGTGTCCAAAGGCCAGTTTGACATTGTCACCAATACTTTGGAGGCTGGATATGGCAGTGGTAACAAGGTCTCAGTTCGTTTTAGTTTTTGCGAGTCTAATCAGAGGCTGGGAACATTACTGTCTGCTCAAATACCAGCGGGGGCTGGGGGGAGAAGCCTACATTTCATATTTTATGAAGACCGTCCAATGGAGGAATTAAACGAAGGATCGCAGGGGCCAAGGGAATCATGGCTCGTCTCAGGGAATACAATCCCCAAATATTTTAACCTACAAACATTTGTACTTCTGTTAAGGCACAAGAACATTATGGCATGTACAAAAGAATCTTTTCAAATGACTGTTTATGAGGGACCCCATCTGAGTAGAGACAGGCACAGATGTCTTTATTAGACTCTCGTCTAAGTAGCTTCCCTCGAGGGGACCCTGGCGGGTAAGCATTAGCTCGCTGGTGCCTAATCTGTGAGAATCTCTGTGCTCATTACACTACTCATTAGCAGTGGGTGACCTCACAAGGAACCACATGGTATTACCATGTCCTGAGGCACAGGCCTCGAGTTTACCTCAGGAGTAAGCGTGCGGAATTCCAGAGACATACTCTCCACACGAATGGTTGTCCAGAGCATCATCCCATTTCCCCTAAATCTCTCCCTTCCACCTGCAGTCTCCAGACCACGAGAACAATGATAAGGTGTTTCCATAGAGAGCATTTTCGCCAACAGGGCAGGGAATCCATTGCCTCTTCCTGCCTTTCAGTTTAACCACTTTGCTAGAGAAAACAGGTGTATCAATCGTACAGAATACAGAATTGTTTCCAGTTGTGAATATCATCCATTTACTCCTTTTGAGGGGAAAAACAAGTCGAAGATAGGAATTTTTTTTAATTTATTTCTGCCATTTTACTTATAGGGGAAAAAATGTTTATTTCAAGTATAACTTATTCCACCCTTTAGGAGATATGAAGGGAAACTCAATAGCATGCCTCTGGACTGTAAGGAAAATGTTGCAAGTGTGCTGTGGAAAGTGGTAGAAATGATGGGACCAGCAGTTAGCGTTAATGGCTATGTAGCTGGACTCCCATGTAGTCAACCACGGTTCGCGTCCTGGACCCGGTGGCTTAAACTCACGCTGGGTGCATGTGCGTGCGTGCCCAGGATCCCAAGAGGAGAATGGAGGAGAAGGGATTGTGGCATGGCCATCTCCCTTGGGAGGTGATTTCTTGCTTTCTGTCTCTCTGTTTCTCTCTGTCTTTCTGGTGAATGCACGCGCCCTATAGCAAAAACCTCTCCAAAAAAAAATTAAAAAAAAAAATTAAGAAAGTGGTAGAAATGTTTTCCTTCACCATCAGTTGTTCGAATTCTGTGGCAATATCCATGATGGTGAAAATTCTTTTTGGGGTTGAAAACTAAGTTCAAATATGGGTGTACATACATTGATTTGCACTTTTGCATTAGCACGTGAATATTTTCTGAAGTGTCAGCCTAGCAATACCTTAACCAAAAGCAAATGAGACCTAATGAAACCTTTACTGTGTTTATGAACCTTCATCAGGAATGGACGAATGATCACATTTCCCATTAACGTACACCCTTCATGGTAAGCCCTTAAAATTAGATTAGAATCAGAGTCCAGAGGGCAAGAGTCTCTGTGGTGTCGGTAACAAGTACAATGAGAGGAAAAAGAAGCATCCGAATGTTGGGTTTTCTTCCAATCTATGACCATATCACCATTTTTTTTTTTTACATCCATTTGGGAAATTAAAAGGAGAAAACTCATTTTAAGACCTTTCTTTTCCAAGAGAATTCATTATACACTCAGTGACTTTGCATATTTTCACTGATTTTATGTCTACCTACACAGAAAAGTACTTTTTTGGTGACTAACTTGGGGGAAAAGAAAAAAAAAAAAATAGCCTTGACCCTCGCTTTGAGTCAGTTGCTTAATAGAAGCTGGCCCGGGGAATGCTGTAAATGTGTTTAAGTCACAAGTTAATTAAGTTTGACACTGTTGCTAGGAGTTGGCGGGGGTGAAAAGAGAATTATAAAGTTAGTACTTTGACACCAGGGAGATTTCTTTTTGTCAAAAAAAAAAAATATATATATATATATACATATAAAAGTTATAAACTTACATTAGGGAATGAAATTACATAGAACTGAGAGAAGTTTGTTTAAAATCTTAATAGTTCTTCACACCTCTCTGATCTTTCACACACGTTTTCTTCACCACCCCTTTCCTGAGTTTTTACATCAAAACAAATCTTTTAAAGACTGCACACTGCACACACATGTACGTACACACAAAGCAAAGTACCCGTAGGAGAGAACGCTATGGTTTTGGTGCTGCAGGAAGTGTGTGCTTCACCAGAGAGACAGAGAGAGATGGAGAGAGAGAGAGAGAGAGAGTAAGAAATCATCCCCCAGGGGGGATGGCCACACCACAATCTCTTCTCCTCCATTCTCTGCTTGGGATTTTGGATATGCACGCACACATGCCCAAGTGTGAGTTTCAAGCCGCTGGGTCTGGGACATGAACTTCAATCAACCCTGTTTATGTTCAGTGCCTTAAACCACTACGCCACCTGCTGGCCTCGAAAACCCAGTTTTTTTTTTTTTTTTAGAGTGACAGATTTTACTATAAGTCACATGCACTCACAAGAGAGACAGAGATAGAAAGTGAGAAAACATCCCCCTAGGGAGGACGGCCATACTGCAATCCCTTTCTCCTCCATTCTCTAAGGTTTTTGGGCACGCATGCACAGGTGCCCAGCGTAAATTTCAACCCTCTGGGTCCAGGACCCGAACCACGGTTAGCCATGTGAGAATCCAGCAACTAGATTCCCACCTGCTGGTCATGTGAGAGCCCAAATCTTAATCAGCATATGGCTTTAAATGCCCTCAGCATTAAAAAGCAGCATCCATCATGATGTAAATGAACTAAAAGGATTCTATTTTTAGCTAGCAAACCAGAAAAGCTACAAAATCCATCAGAAGTGTTGTTGGAATTTTCAGTTGTGATTAGCGGATCTCGATTAAGCCCAAGAGATTAAATGGTATGTTTAAAAGTTTGTGGTAGGGACCCAGCCAGGTGGCATGGTGGTTAAGGACGTGCCCACCCCCGGCTGGAGGACTGTGGGGTTCAAGTCCCACCAGACCTGGTAGCTTAAAGAAACCACGCTGACCATGTCTAAAATTCTAAGAGGAGAATGGAGGAGAAGAGATTGTGGTGTGGCTACCCCCCTGGGGAGGTAATTTCTCTCTTTCCTCCTCTGTCTCTCTGTGTTTCTGTCTGGGGAGCACACATGCCTTATAGCAAAAGCTAAAAAAAAAAAAAAAGTTTGTGTTAGAAAAAATAAATGATCTCAAAAAAGTGTCCCTCCCTATTACATGAGCTGTAAAATATCCCACAACAAAGTTATATATAAAAATGAAATTCTCCTAGTGGTAGATTGGGTAATGCCTGCTCTGTGGGAGTGAGAAAAGAACACCACCATTTGCAGGACCCTCACGGGACACATGAAAGTTAGCAGAGGGAATGTGGGGCCCTCAGAGGCTCAGCAGGCATGTTTCAAAGCAGTTTCCAGGCCCAGCAGATGGCATAATGGTTTCATCGCTGGACTCCCACATAGTGGTTCGAGTCCTAGAGCCAGCAGCTTAAAACAAGCTGGGCATGTGTGTGTCCAAGATCCCCAAAAGAGAATGGAGGAGGAGAAGGGACTGCAGTGTGACCATCTCCCTGGTGGATGATTTCTTGCTTTCTGTCTCTCTGTCTCTCCAGCAAGCACACACGCTCTATAGCAAACATTTATCTCTCTGTAAAAACAAACAAAAAACAGTTCCCAGTGCCTGTGTGGTTCATCCACTGTGAATCACTTCCTTATGACGGTGGGATCTCTCCTCAGCCAAGCTCTGATCACATGATTCAGCCAAAGACAGAGATTTTGAAATAAGGCCTTGAATGTAATAAAAGAATTTGATAAAAAAATAATAATAAATAAATAAATAAAAAGAAGACAAAAACTCATCTATGAAATGGACTCACAGGTGACTAAACAGTGACTGTCTTCAGATGGATGGGTGGTAGAGAACGATAGTAATGGTGAGTAATAAAGAGACCCTGTGGTAGTTCGTGTCTGGTAATTACCATCAACCCACCTCAGTCAGCAAAGCTCTGTAGTCCTTACCTATACCTCCCAAATCCAGAAGCGCCAAAACCAAAATTTTTGTTTCTCCAGAATTGATATGATGACAAACTTTGAGCTACATGGCCATGAAACTGCTAATGGTCTTTCCTGAACCTTATCGGTGTGAAATCTATATAATTCAGTCCCAAATACTGGATGAGAAACTAATGTGGGTAGGGACTGCCCCCGATCACAATGAGGTTATCAGGTACTGTATCTTTCTAAAATCCAAAACTCTGAATTACTAAACACATCTGGATCCAAGAGTTTGGGCCGAGGATTATGGAAGTGCGTTTCAATAATGCTTTTCTTTCTGGGGTTGATCTGTTGATTTCTTGGCCTGCATTTCTGTCCCAAACTGGGTCTTATGTCCAATGATACATGCTCAGTTGACTACTTTCTTCACCCAGTATTGAACATGTAAAATTTTCTATTTCTTTCTTTTTTCTTTCTTTTTTCTTTTTTTTTTTTTTTTTGAGGAATTTTTGCCAGAGGGCGTATGTGCTCACTGGAGAGACAGAGAGAGACAGAAAGTGAGAAATCACTACCCGGGGTGATGGCTATGCCACAATCCCCTCTCCTCCATTCTCCTCTTGGGATGTGGGGCATGCATGCACACATGCCTGGTGTGAGTTTCAAGCTGTTGGGACTCTAACTGCAGTTGGCCATGTGGGATTCCAGCTTCTTAACCACTGTGCCACCTGCTGTCCCTGAATTTTCAATTTCTTCGTCATCTTTTTGAGTTCGGTCTTCACAAGTCTGTACAAAGGCCATTTCTAAGTTTCCTGGGCTCTGAGATGTTGGCTGATAAGGAAATTCAGCCCTCACTTTGGGAGCTGTAGAGGTAAGTTAACAACCTCAACTACCTTAGTGTGGTTTCTCTTCTTCCTGCTATCCATATGTGAAAAGAGTTAAAGGTACGTGTAGACAGCTCCATCTTTTAAAACTAAGAACTTCTTTCCAAAATCCCTTTCTGCTGTTGAAAAATATTTTACACAGTCCTGCCCTAGATTGTCCCAGCAAAAGTGCTCCTCAGTCCAATCATCATGGGATTTTCTGTGTTATCTGTTTGATATCCATTCAGAAATGAGCCACATTTTCATTTGTACTGATAGTTCCCCAAACCTTGTCATGTGGATGCTATTAAATCCATTTATAGGGAGCCAGCAGGTGGCATGGTGGTTAAGGTGCTGGACTCCCACTGAGTAGACTGCAGTTCAAGTGCTGGACCTGATGGCTTGCTTTCTCAATTTCTCTCTCTCTCTCTCTCTCTCTCTCACACACACACACACACACACACAAAATTAAAAATAAAATACTAAATTGAAATTTTTAAAAGAGCCAATTTATAGATTTAACAAAAGAAGCACATAAATTTGAGTTGAGTCACTTGTCTAACCACTACTGTTAAAAGCTTCTACTGCTGAAAGTTGGATAGTACCCATTTTTATTAGCATTGCCCAGGTCTTTGCTAGAAGGACAGGATTTTAATTTCACCCCAACCTGTTGAGTCAGAATCTGCATTTTATGATATCCCTGAGTGAGTCATATGTGCACAATACCATCTGAGAAGAAGTAAGTGAGAAATCCAGTAATCTATCTTCTCCACTGTCAACCTCATGGGAAAACCAAAGGTGCACGATGTGTGTGGAGATGTACAACCTATGGGGTATTCAGGAAGGTCATGACATAAAGTCATGACCCAATAGTTCTCAAATTAGAAAACCACTGGTTGAATCGAAATGTTAACCAAAATTATAAAAGTCGATAAGACTTACAAAGACTCTACTCAGGGTCAAGAGTCATTCTAATGATTTATTTTCCATATTCCTAATTGTTTCAGTGAGCCCCCACTGTAGCCTAAAAGAACAAATCAATGAGAAATGATAGAAGAATAGGACTGAAGAAGCGCAGGAGGATTCATGATAACGAAGCCTACGTATGGTGTGATCAAACATGGACTCTCAGATTGCGCCTGGTGGTTCACTGGGTTAGTGACCGGCTAATAAGGCCAAAGGTCAGGTTCCTTTTCAGTGGCTATGTGCAAGATGAAAGCCCAGAAAAAATGGCTGGATCCTTGAACATTCTTTCTCCAGACCATCTAAGGAAGGCAGGGGGAACCAAAGCCTACTATGATCCTAAAGACTTGAGTTTTCCATCTGAAGATAAATGTGTCTCATCTGTAAGGCCCAGGAATAGCACAGCTGAGAAAGTGTGGCCCTGAGCTCCTGCAAGTCTAGGAGTCTCTGACCTCTCTGCATTGCTGAAGTGACCTCTGGCTCTCTGATTTCTCTTCAACTTGTTGCGGTATGCACATCTGACTCCATCTCCAGTCAGGAATCCTGTAAGCCATGGGCTTGGAACTCTGGCCTGATGGTTGAACCACTGGTACACTCTCCAGTGGTGTAGGTGTTATCACACCACTGACACTTGGAGTGCCTCCCCTCCTCCCCATCTTTGCACAGGAGAAAAATGGAGCACAGAAAGTTGAAGTGACATACCCCATCACATCAGTGGTAAGTGGTGGAGTTAGAATTTTATCCCAAATCTGATTGACAGCAATTTGTCCGAAATGGTCATTTCAGGTCATGACCATTGGCCAGAACCAATCTCTAATCATGAATATCTTTCTATTATAAGTAATTTTGTGATTCATATAATAAAAAGTTATTTCAATGGTGGATTCTATTGAAGACTTTCAGTTCAAAGACATTGTGTCCTAGGGATAGAACACTGGTGTCAGAAAGGCTGGATTTAAAACATAGGTATGGTCTGCTCATCATTGAATTGTATCATTATTATTATTCTTTTTTTAAAAGAATTACTTAATTTAATTTATTATTATTATTTTTTAATTTGACCAGACAGAGAAAGAGAGAGAGAGAGGAAAAGTGGGAAAGCAAGCCACCAGATCCAGGTCTTGAACCAGTCAGCCATGTGAGAGCCCAGGGCCTTAACCATTATGCCACCTGCCGGCTCCTATTATTCACTTTTTTTTTTAAGGTTGTGACCATAGGGCATGTGTGCTCACTGGAAAGAAAGAGACAGTGAGGAGAAAAGTGAGAAATTGCCCCCTAGGGGGGATGACCATGCTGCAATCTCTTCTCTTCCATTCACCTCCTAGGATTTGGGGCACACAAGCACATGCACCTGCCGTGAGTTTTAAGCCTCCAGGTCCAGGACTCAAATCACCGTTGACCATGTGGGAACCCAGCATCTTAATCACCATGCCATCTGCTGACTCCATTATTCATTTTGATGAGGAAAAAGAAAAAATCAGGCAGGTCTTTCTAGCTACCACAGATCTTACCTCTCCTTCCTGTTTTGTATTTTCCCTCATTCATAATTCATAAATGTATGCCAACTAATCGATCCCATCAGGTATTCAAAATTGTAACAGCTAAATTCTATTTTAATAACCAAGGTGCCACAGTTCTTGTATAATACATTTAGCCTTAGAATTTCATATGTAAAAAAAAAAAAAAAGAATTTCATATGTACTATTTCCTAAAAGCAAAATGAAACCCACAAAAAGAACTAAATGATATCTCAAAATATTACGATGGAACAGCAACTTGACCCATATGGGAAGGACTTGGGTTTACATCCCAGGGCCTCTTCATACATACTGGGAACATGTATTGGGCACTGGAAAAATCATGACACATTTTTGCATAGAAAAACATAGAAAAACATGTCATCACTTTCCCAATGACCTAATACATACCTGTAACCCAGACTGACTGAAGATGGGGGTGGATTGTGGCATGAAGATGCTGTTGGGGATGTCCATTCATCTCTCTTGCTCTCCCTTCTTTTTATCTCTTACTCATGAAATGAAAACACAATTTCTTTAATAAAAACAAATCCTTGGGACCAGCAGTTAGTGTGATGGCTATGTCGCTGGACTCCCACATAGTCGACCGTGGTTCACCTCCCGGACCTGGTGGTTTAAACTCACGCCGGGTGCATGTGCGTGTGTGCCCAAGATCCCGAGAGGAGAATGGAGGAGAAGGGATTGCGGCATGGCCATCCCCCCTGGGGGGGTGATTTCTCACTTTCTGTCTCTCTGTCGCTTGTCTGTCTGGCGAGCGCACGTGCCCTATAGCAAAAAACCCTCTCAAAAAATTTAAAAAAAAAACGAAACCCTTCATTCATTCATTCATTCATTCATTCATTAAGGACAAGGTTTTGCTATATTGTCATTCTCCCATGTCAGCCTCTCTCAGCAGGGACTACAGACTTGCATCATACGCTCAGCTCTTTTGTAAACAGGGTCTCACTCTGTTGTTCAGACCAGCGTCTATCTTTCCATCCTTTTGCCTCAGCCTGGTGCGTTTCTGGGATTCCAATTGCATACCATTGAGCCTAGTCCCTTGGTTAGACTGGAACTCAAACCCAAGCCACCCATGGGATTCCAGCTTCCAAAGTGCAATGTTTTAGCAGTATGAATGCTCTGTGTGCACTTTATGTTTTGTTTACTGTTCTTCAAAATATGTTTATGTTCTTTTCTTTTAAAGGGCATATACACATTCCAGAGAGACACAGAGAGGGAGAAAGAGTGAGAGAGAGAGAAGGAAATAAGACAGCAACACCCCATGGGGGCTGGTCATGTCACAATCCTTTCTCTTCC
Source organism: Tupaia belangeri chinensis (assembly GCF_000334495.1). NCBI lineage: Eukaryota > Metazoa > Chordata > Mammalia > Scandentia > Tupaiidae > Tupaia > Tupaia belangeri. The sequence goes on along the minus strand of NW_006198386.1, from coordinate 1,527,458 downwards.
ATTCTTACACACACAAACACACACACACACACGGTGTGTCTCTCATGCCACAGGGTCTGGGACTTGAACCACACAGTTGGTCATGTGGAATCCAGCCATCTCCACCATGGCACCAACTGCCCCTCATAGCTCTATATTCAAATGTAATCATATAGCCTGTATACTGCGTAAGAGGAACTTGATTAGTTGATATCATATAGTCTTCATACATGTTTAAGTAGCTTTCAATGCTACTCAGCAATGCAAAACTGAAAGGAAAAGCTAACCCACATAAAGCATTACTCACAGTGGTTCCACCCCTTCGAGGCAGCATGCTTTGCCTCAGCTCAGTTTTACAAGAGATCTGTTCCACCTCAGTCAGGATATACAAGGTGTGCTGCAGTAACAAACAGCCCCAAGAGCTCAATCCTTGAAACAACTGAGATATTCTTTGCTAGAGCTCCTCGTGGTGCGATGCAGATGCTGTAAAAATCCAGGCAGACCAAGTGTTTCTACCATGAACATGGTCAGTCATTGCAGTGGAGGGAAAAACAATCTCAGGAAAAACCATGCCCTAGCAGCAATGTGTTTGAACCAAAGTGACACGTATCACTTTGCCCAGAACTCATTGGCTGGAGCTTTTCACATGGCCTGACTATCAGGAAGGGGCTAAGAGTTTCACTCCTACCAAATAGCTGGGATGCAGAGACCTCTGCCTCTCTTGTTGATTTACCCTTTACCATTTTATATTTCTTTTTCTCAAAGGACTTTTCCTCTAGTTCATTGACAATTTTTTTTTTCACTTGAACCTCAAAATAATTCTTAGACCATTATGGCATCGACAAACAAAATTCGGAGTTAGAAGCAGTTTAGCTAGAGTAGACAGACAGCCTGCATTTCCTCTTAGGTAAAGGTTATTGAAGATCAGTCACGCTGTAATAAAATCTACTATTAAGAAACATTTTTTTCCCTTCATTACTCAGAGACAGTAGTCTTATTTAATTACCCATATGCGTATAAACTCAACGTACTGTCATTCTTTGGGTATAATGATTATGTTACGGATACCTTATACCGTCTGTTATGAGCAGAAATCAAAATGTCTACCCAGTAAACAAAAAAAAAAAAAAGAAGGAAAACATCATTTTAGCATGAAAACATCCTGTTTCATTTCATTTTTGTATAACTAGATTTATAATATTTATCTAATTCTTCCTGGACTCAGTGATCTTTTTTTGTATTTGAAAGCTGACAATGTATTTTCCATCAGGTTTGTCTTTTATAACCATTATAACAATTATCATTTCTTTCTGAATAGAGGACCCTCTTTTTTTTTTCTTTTTTTTGGACAGGTTTTTGCTATAGGGCGCATACGCTCGCTAGACAGACAGAGAGAGACAGAGAGGCAGAAAGCGAGAAATCACCCCCCAGGGGAGATGACCATGCCTCGATCCCTTCTCCTCCATTCTCCTCTTGGGATCTTGGGCACGCACGAACACGCGCCCAGCGTGAGTTTTAAGCCACCCGGTCCGGGACACGAACCGTGGTCGACTACGTGGGAGTCCAGCGACATAGCCATTACACTAACTTCTGTTCCCAGAGGGCCCTCTTTAAAATCCATGGAAATGTATCAGAAGCAGTAAGAACTCACGGTGTGACTGAGAAAGAGACATATATTTCTTACTATATAGGACTGCCAATTTACTGTTTTTCCTTCTCCTAAATTCACATCATTTTAGTAGTGGAAAAAAATAAAATGATGAACCAAAAAAGAATGTAGACAGGTCATCCATCCCATCCTTAGCAACTCAGGAAAAAAAATACTTATATAATTTACCAAGGTTACCCAGTGAGTCTCAAAGCTGCTTAGACATTTCGGCAAGAGGCCGTATTCTCACCCGGCTCTATTCAAAGCCAGCCTGCATTTAGCCCAGATCCAGGACAGATAACGTGCAACCGTAGAACGCCTTCAACTCTGGTGTCAACCTGATAAGTTCTGTAAAATTATATGGATCCAAATAATGCCGTTGTAACCAAGCGATTGACAGAGGTCGGTGGTGCAGAAATTCAGAAAGCCCCTCTGCTCATATTCATGGAGCTAGGGAAGGGACAGGGGACTGACTGGTCACTAACTCCACCCGGGCTACTTCCTTTGGAGCCTGTTAAGGAAAAGGCAGCTCGCTGTGTCTGGGAAGTCATTCTGTGAAGCTCACCATTGGGACGGAGGAAGGACACACGCTTGTGATGTCACCGGCAGGGACAGTACTAACATGTGGCTAGTATGGTGTCAACTACACCTTGTAGCTTTTGTCTTTTTTACCCTCCTCCTAGAATTTTGTATCCTTGTGTGTTTTTTTTGGAAAGAGACTGAAAATTGGGGTCAGGGTATTTAAACCTGACCTGTGCAGAGACCAGACAAGGCTGGGGCCCACCGAGGCTTCACATCAGAGCCCTGGACCACCCCTGAGGTGACACCAATTCAAGCCTCATTTTATAAAGGCCTTATTAATTATTGTCCTTATAAGAAGGAGAAGAAGCCTTATAAAGAAATGTGTCATTCTTCAAGTAGGAGTGGGCAGACAAAAAAAAAAAAAATAGAGAGAGAGAGGGAGAGAGGGAGAGGGAGAGAGAAAGAAACAGAAGATCAAAAGGGAGCTTTTTTTTCTCTCTTGCTTTTCATGCCTTCAAACCTCAAAGGAGGTCGGGGAACAATCAGACTGAGGGGTCTCCAGTGCTTTCTGGCAATTAGAATCAGCTGATGGCTGAAAGGGATTGAATGGCAGGGTTCAGGGCCTTCTCCCCAGCCTCAGACAACAGGCTTTTCCAAAGCAGCCGAGCAGCAAGACACCATCAAAATCATTTCAAATGGAGACTTACAGCACGGATTCATTAATTCACTGGCCTAAACAATTACGGGAACAGATAATGTCTCTATAAACACTTTGATAAAGACTGTCATCTTAGACCTTCATTTTCCCTATTTTATTAGAGATTTTTAATGCTGGGTTGGAAAGGGATCTTTTAGTTCTCCGATGACTAAATTATAAACCCCTTTTCTCTGAAAATTATCCACTCTCCCCCTCCTCCTCCCCCAAAATAACTGGATATTTCATTTTTAACATTAGACTGCACAAAAGCAAAAAGTAAAAATAAATAAATAAATTCAGCTAGGAGGGGACTTCAAAAACTTCGCGGAAACTTGGAAATGCAGTTCAAGTTTATTTTAGTACAAAAATGATTTGAGAAATCTATGCATTACTTGTTTCATGATAACGTATTTTCCAGGAACTCCTTGAAGACCTCTCATTTTTTTTTCCGTGCCTCATCTACTGTGTAAAGCGCAAGTTCTTGTCTGTCTGAACCATCACACCTCAGCTCTCTGGGTTTGCCAGTTCTTTTGCCGTTCCTTTAGAAAATCTAGTTCCTCTTTATTTACTTCACTGTTAGTGGCTAAATGGAGACAATAAAATTTATTATCAACTTAGTCGATGCTCTAAATCATAGAGGAAAAAAACCTATAAGACTGTAGGACAGTAGGGTTGGAAAAGGGTAGTTAGTGATATCTTTTTTTTGGATTTTGGGCATCATCTAGTTTTCATCTTGTTTGGTTTTGTTTTTAATGAGCCTATGAGCCGTTTGGCCTTAGGGACAACCGAACATTTAGAAGCTGAAAGAAAAATCAAACCTCTGAGGCTCCAGACCAGGCAGCAAGAATGAATGATGCCGAATTTCACAGATTCTACTTCCTGCACGTAATGGGTTCAAAATGATCATGATTGGTTGGGTCACTACCCAGATGAGTGGTAATTTGCAAGCGAGCACCATGGACCAGCCTTTCAAAAGATGGGGTCTGTTTTTAAAACTGCGCAGCGGTTCTCTCAACTGACATCAGCTTTAAGAAAACAGCTATAAGAATGTAGGACAGAAGGGTTGGAAAAGGGTAGGTAGTGATTTTGTGTGTGTGTGTGTGTGTGTGTGTGTGTGTTTTGGTATTGTAACTTTGTAGCTATAATTTTATTTTCTCCCTGGGGTTTTCACCTATACTGTTAGGCTTTGATTTTTAGGTGGAGCTGGCCTTCTACACAGTACCCATGAGCAAAAAACTCGCTGGTCCTCTGCTCTCACCGGCACGGAGAACATGTTTATATGTGTGTGATCACATTGGGTTGCTCGGCAGGGCAAGGGTTAACTACTGACACACTGTCCACGACCCCTTTCAAGCAGGGACTGAGAACTGCTGCTTCTAGGCAACCACATCAAACACTCCAGCGCTTTGGTGATCACTGATAACAAAGTAATAATAATAATAATATATACATATATATATGGCCGCTCTCAGGGCATAGTTTTTTTTTAGAGGTTTTTGCTATAGGGCGCATGCACTTGCCAGACAGACAGACAGAGACAGAGACAGAAAGTGAGAAATCACCCCCCAGGGGGATGGCCACGCCGCAATCCCTTCTCTTCCATTCTCCTCTCGGGATCTTGGGCACACACGCACACGCACCCGGTGTGAGTTTAAGCCGCTGGGTTCGGGACTCGAACTGCGGTTGACTACATGAGAATCCAGCGACATAGTCATTATGCTAACTGCTGATCCCCAGGGCATCTTTCATCTGCTTATAGTGGGGACACTTGTTGCTCAAAAGGCTACTGTTTTGTCTGACACATTTGGAAACTGAGGTAACTGGCTGCTTTGCTCTTCCCAGAGGTGCTCAGGCTGACTAGAGACTAAACCCGAAGCTCTGGAATCGTCCACCCTACTTGGGAGAGAGCAGCCATCTTGATTCACAGGAACAATCAGGCCATACTTTGGATATCTGCCCTTAGGGACTGAGAAAAAGACAATCAGCCATGGTTATACAAATACAGTATGAGACTTCAAAGAGAATGTCTTCCCGAGCAGTAATATTGTCAGGGTCTGGACATGCACTTATCTGAAGCTCCTAGGTGGTGGTAGGGGACTCCCTGCCCTGTCCACTTTGAAAGGCCCCCTTGACTTTTCTGGAATAAGAGAGGAGGTTGCACAGTTGCAAGAGTTACACAGAAATATAGATCCAGGAGTTAGGGGTATAGTCTCCTAAACTCATCCTTCTATACAAAGCAGATTTTCAAATACCAAACACTGGTGTACATGGTTTTAACGAGTAAAATTTTACTCTTATAAACACTATGTACAGGCTTCTTCTCTTTTCATGGTGAATGATAGAGGCCGACAAGGGGCAGAATGTACTCTGGTAATTACGGTAGATTTTTTTTTTTTTTGGAAGAGATTTTTGTTGTAGGGTTCATGTGCTAACTGGAGAGACAGAGAGAGACGGAAAGCAAGAACTCATCCTCCCACCTCTAGGGAGAGAGGATGGCCACACCACTATCCCTTCTCCTCCATTCTCCTACTGGGATTGAGCATGCACACATGTCTGGTGTGAGTTTAAAGCCACCAGGTCCGGGACTTGAACAATGGTTGGCTACATGGGGGTCCAGTGCTTTAACCACTATGCAACCTTAACCACTATGCTGGCCCTGGTAGTTTCATTTTCTGTCTTTACTTCAATGAGGCAAAATCTGATTGCCCTGACTTTCAGCAGAGGGAGGATAACTAACTATGTGATCATTAGTTTTCTAATTTAATCTTTCTTCAGGGCCAGTCTATGGCCTGGTGGTTAAGGGAGACCCTGCTAGAGGTACCTGTGTTCTTACTTTTCTCTCTCACTCATACACATGCTTTCTCTTTGTCATAAAATACATGAAATAAACATAAGAAAACAGATATGGTAGATTTTATATTATGAATATTTTACCAGTATTTAAAAAAAAGTGTTTGGGTAATTAAATATATA
>NW_006198386.1:1514135-1520688 GCF_000334495.1 Tupaia belangeri chinensis | reverse complement strand
AAAAAAAACAAGAATTATATTTTGTTCCCCCCACCCCCAGGCTCAGATTCAGCCTGCCTTTCCTTACAAAATCAGGCTGTGTCTTTGTTGAGCAAAATGGCATTCAGTGTCTAGGTTAGGCACGTTTTTTTGTTGTTGTTGTTGTTGTTTGGTTTTTTTTTGAGAGGTTTTTTCTATAGGTCACGTGCACTCACCAGAAAGACAGAGAGAGACAGAGAGACCAAAAGCAAGAAATCACCTCCCAGGGCGGATAGGCCACACTGCAATCCCTCCTCCTCCATTCTCCTCTCGGGATCTTGGGCACACATGCACACGCACCCAGCATGAGTTTAAGCCACCGAGTCGGGGACTCGAACCGTGGTCAACTACGTGGGAGTCCAGCAACATAGCCATTACGCTAACTGCTGGTCCCATTGAACACATATTCTTTTTGCCTATCCAGGGCCAGTATTAGACTCGGTTTTAATTATTGTACAGCTAGATACCTATGTAAGAATTGCAGAAATTCTTTCTATTTAGAATTATTTTATTTAACTTTATTTCTTTTTATTTTCATTTGTCCGGAGAGGGACAGAGTGAGAGAGTGGGAAGGTGAGAAAGCAAGCCACCAAGTCTAGGACTCGAATCGCAGTCGGCCATGTGGGAGTCCAGCGCCCTTAACCACCACGCCACCTGCCAGCCTCGGAATTGCAGAAATTCTAATGTGATAATAAAGTGGAAAGATTTCATTATCTCTGAATTTTCTCATTTTTATCCTGTATGTTTGCTGTCCATGTGTTATCCTTGCTGCATTTTATTAGTATAAAGGAAGGCATGAGTATTTTCAAAGAACTAAGTCTCGCCAGTGCTGTGTAGACACACAGGTCTCTTCTCAGAGAACTGTGCTACATGCATGTTATTTCTAAAAACATGACTTACATTTCGTTCACATTGATCTCTGTTAATTTCTTCTAGTCTGATTTGACCTACATAGATTCTTCCTTCTTTCCTTCCTTCCTTCCTTCCTTCTTTCCTTTCTTTCTTTCTTTTTTATGCCAATTAAATTTTGAGCTTGCCTTGGGGCAGTCTCTTCCCTTTCCCCTTTTGCTAACGCACCCTTCTCCAAGCGCACGGGTAGGAGGATTCCTCGTTGCAGTGTCACTACGTGACACGCAAATTCCTCTCCGGAATCTGAAATATTAATGGCCAGTGTCAGATCACACATTACCAAAAGAGGCACCAGCCCCGAGATTTGAATTAGCTTTTTCACTCCTGTCTCCTAAGAGGTTTTGTGGTCGTTGATGTTTCGTTCAAATGTACATGTTGTGCAATCGGCCAGGTAGAGTCAAGAATTTTATTTTTAAAGTGCCACGCTGAGAATTTCAACCTTACCCTCTTTGCAGCAGAGATTTAAAATTTTATCCACATCCAGTCTTCCTAATTAAAAAAATAAATCTGTTTTTTTTTTTTTAATGAAAATGGAAGTAAACACCAGTTTTGAAGCGGAGATGCATGTTTGCATGTTGGTTTGATGGACGATGAAGGTAGGATGGAGAAGGGAGAGTTCTGGATCCCTTTCACTTCTGCCTTGCTACGATCCTCTCCAAGGTACGCCTGAGCACTATGTAAGAAACTACCCCTGAATCTAGTTCAAAATGTTGATGGGTTGGGGGACCAGCAGTTAGCGTAATGGCTATGTCGCTGGACTCCCATGTAGTCGACTGTGGTTCACGTCCCAGACCCGGTGGCTTAAAACTCACGCCGGGTGCGTGTGCGTGCGTGCCCAAGATCCCGAGAGGAGAATGGAGGAGAAGGGATTGCAGCGTGGCCCTCCCCCCAGAGGGTGGGGATTTCTCGCTTTCTGTCTCTCTGTCTCTCTCTCTCTCTGTCTGTCTGGCGAGCGCATGTGCCCTATAGTAAAAAACTCTCAAAAAAAAAAAAATGTTGATGGCTTGAATTTGTTCCTAGTCATTTCATCCTTCTTTTTCCTTTTGAAAAAACATATGTGCAGGGGCCAGCAAGTGGCACGGTGGTTAAAGGCGCTGGACTCCCACAGGGCCGACCACGGTTCAAGTCTCGGACCTGGTGGCTTGCTTTCTCACTTCCTCTCTCTCTCTCTCTCTATCTGTCTCTAATCAAACTGAAAAATAATAATGATATTAATAATAAATAAAGTTAAATAAAATAATTCTTTAAAACAAAAAACAAAACAAAACATATGTGCAAAGTAGCACGGTGGTTGCTCATCAGAAAGAGAATGAGAGACAGAGCGAGAGAAAGTGAAAAAGCACCTCCTGTGGGGCATGGTCGTGCTATAATACCGTCTCCATTCTCCATTTGGGGATTTGGGGCACACACACACACACGCGCACACACACGGCCAGTGTGTTTTTCAAGCTGCCAGGTCTGGGATTTGAACTGTGCAGTCAGCTAGGCGGGATCCAGTCTCCTTAACCACCATGCCACTGCTGGCTCCAATTCACTTTTCTTTAGGCTCTCCCAATCATCTCTCTGAGACACAGAGCATGACATGGCCTGTACTTAATCCACAAAGTTCCCTTCAGTGCATCTGTGAGCATCGTTTTTTTTTTTTTTTTTTGGCATCCATCTGAAATCACACCTCCCTCCCAAATTTGTCTCTACTTTTTTTTTTTTAACTCAAAAGTATAACTGCTTGTTTTGGCCCCACCCAAAAATCTTAGATTTCCTCCTGTCATTCCCAGCTTGTTGCCTGTTTCCATCAATGTAAATAACCCTCATTCTTTCTCCTGTTAGTCACCTGACTCTCTAGGCTTGGAAGCAGGTTCTTTGTACCCTATTCATCTGTTCCTTTGTTTTGGCTATAGATACACACACTTGCCAAAGAGAAAAAGACAGACAGAAAAGGAAAATAAAAAATCACCCCGCAGGGGGTGGCCATACCATGATCTTTTTTCGTCTATTCTCCTCTCAGAATTTTGGGTACACACACGCCCAATGTGTTTTCCAAGTCAGAGGGTCCAAGAGTCAAATTATGAAGTCAGCCATATGGGGATCCAGTCTCATTAACCACCATGCCACTGGCTGGCCCAATACTCTGCTTCTAGAACAAATGGCTATGAGAGAGAGACAAGGAAAGTGAGAAAGCAAGCTACCATGTCCGGGACTCGAACCTTGGTTGGCTATGTGGGAGTCCAGTACCCTTAACCACCACACCACCTGCTGGTCCTGGGTTTGTATTATTGCTCAGCATCTATGATGCATTCTGGCCGTTTCCCGATCCCAATGAAACACTGTTTAAATACCATTTAGGGTGTTTAGCATTAACTCGATAAACATCCGTGTAGCATCTCACAGAGGACCAGCAGAGAATCCGTCTCGGCTCTGCTGTCAAGATGCTCACAGACCAGGAAGGGGTCATGTAGATTACATGAATGAAAAAGACGATTCTAGGAACTAAGAGTCTATTGGGTCCCAGGCATGTTCTATCCATTTTTGTTTGTTTGTTTGAGTCATCCCTGAAAGCTGGTCGAATGTACATTTTAGCTCCACTTTGATCATAGGATAAAACTGACTCTTAGAAAGGTTCATTCATCGAATCGGGGACCAGCAGTTAGCATAATGGCTATGTCGCTGGACTCCCATGTAGTCAATCGTGATTTGAGTCCCGGACCTGGTGGCTTAAACTCACACTGGGCGCATGTGTGTGCGTGTCCTAGATCCTGGGAGGAGAATGGAGGAGAAGGGATTGTGGCGTGGCCATCCCCCCTGGGGGGTGATTTCTCGCTTTCTATCTCTCTGTCTCTCTCTTTCTGGCGAGCGCACGTGTCCTATAGCGAAAACCTCTTAAAAAAAAAAAAAGAAAAAAGAAAGATTCATCGAATCAGATCTGATTCCAAACCCATGTTCTGCCCTGACTCTGATACATCCCCGGTGAGCCCCTCAATGAAGCAGCGTGGAGGTGACACCCTAGACTACTACAAAGCAGAAGTCTCCCCACCATGAGTCTTGCTTCTCCACCTCACTGGTGTTAAATCAAAGCAAACAGCAACCATCAACCCCAACACCCACCTGGCACTGGTGAAAAGGCCAGACTATAGCTTTAGCCAAAATTAAGAGTCATGATGCGCCTTCTACAATCCCCCAAAACAGCCACCTGAAACTCACCAAGGGAGAGTTCATCTTTTCCCAGCCCACTGGCCTAGGAAGAATCTACTCTTTGATTTCTACCTGAACTAACCTATTGCACTGGACAAGTTATTTAAGCATCTTCAAGCCTTAGGATAGCAGAATGCAAAATGAATACGAAAATATTTGACAGTCTCAGGCATGTAATAATTGATTTATGACCCAAAGGTATTATGAAAATCGTGCACAAAGACTAATCAAATAATTACCTGCAGATTTTACAAACTCTTCAGAAATACTTGGGAGAGGAGTCAGCAGGTAGTGTGGTGCTTAAGGCGCTGGACTTCCACATGGCTGACCACGGTTCGAGTCCCAGACCCGGCAGCCTGTTTTCTCACTTTCTCTTTCTCTCTCTTTGTGTCTCTATCCAGTCACATTAAAACATAATAGTAATACATAAAATTAAATAAACAATTCTTTTAAAAAAGAAAGAAAGAAATACTTGGGACACTCTAGACTGTTCGTGAGAGAAAATGTTCCTGTGGGTGATATTCAGTCCTCTCTGTGTGGTGGCAGGTGTCGGCAGGGAGGGAGTTAACCAAATGGGCCACAGAGTCATCTAGAATTTTCAACTAAGAGGGTGTTCACTGTGCTGTGAACCCCAATTAAAAATAAAACCCCTAGCTGGGTGAGCCTGCCCCGTCCTTAGGATAAACAGGATTTGATTCACTGCAATTGCACTGTACTGACTGTGTGGTAGAGTAATACAGTATATATAGCTCCTCTGGGGAGACACAAAAGAGGCCGCTTAATTATCACCCAGCCAGAAGGATGGGGGCATAGTTAACACCTTTCTGGGTGGGCTGAAATTAATGACCCTTTCCCCCCACGACTGCCTACCTCCAAGCCCCTTTATAAATGACTATACAACTCAGTCGTTGGTATTCAGATCACAAGAGAGAGCATTTAGCCAAAGCATTTGTCTACAGGGTTTGATCTCTTTTTAATTTTATTCAGATTTACAACTGTGTTATTAAGGGAGATAACTTGATCCTGTCTGAAGGAGACCAGCGCCTTCTCCACTCCAATCTGAACATCTGAAGTGAACATTAATTTTCGAGATGGGACTTCATGCTTTTATTCCCTGAGTGTTGTCGCAGGCTGTTTTCCCATGGCCGAGTTGAACCCTCTGTTCTGCAGAGCTGCGTGTGTGCAGCCTGCCTGCCCACTTCAGGCAAAGAGAGTGGGCTTTGGGGACAAAAAAGTCTGGACTTGTGAAGTGTGTTGCAGAAGGTTTAAAATTCACAGATGGTCAATGCCTGGGGAGTTTAGCGCTCTCTTTGGGAAAGGAGAAAACTGTGGCATGTCTAATATGATGTTTGAATCTAGTCGCATTTTTTTCCTACACACACACACATATATATATATACACATATATATACATATATATAAAGACACACACACATGTATCAATATCTCTGTATATGCATTCTTATAATATTTAATAACATCTTCTCCTTAAAGCATGCTTTCGACATTCAGAAAGGTTTGGTGATGTCATGGGCACCACGTGATGTAATTAGGTCATGTGGTAACCCACAATGCGATTTTGAAATAAGGACACTATTAACCCCACTTTGCATCTGAGGAAAGTGACCTTCCAAGCCTAAGTGATTCATTCAAACTAATGAAGATGAGAGGGTAGACTCAGACCCATTTTTTTTCCCCTGACTCTAAATTCACTGGCATTCAATACATTATTCTGCTTGTTCTGGAAGTAAACGTCATGGGCATAAGGCATCTGCCCATTCGTTCTCTCCATGTTCTTTCTTTTCAGTGGTTTTGCAAGGCCTTGGTTTGGAGCCATGAGTTCTATTTCCGTTGGCTGACTCTGTATTGCTCGGGTGAGGCTTTCCTGGTCTTTAAACTTCGGTTTCCACCTGCACAGATGGGAATGATAACAGCACCTACTTCATAAATTTTTGAAGACAGAATAATTCAGAAAAAGTGCTTAGAAGACAGTATGGGCCAGCAGGTGGTGTGGTGGTTAAAGGCACTGGATTTCTACATGGGCAACTGCAGTTCGAGTCCCCGACCTGGCAACTTTCTTTCTTGCTTTCCCTTTTTCTCTCTCTGGTCAAACTAAAAAATAATAACCAATGGAATAAATAAATAAATAATTCTGTTTTGTTTTTTTTTTTGAGTCAGTATACACTTAATAAAAATGAAATGGTGCATTTCACTCCTTTGGAGGTTTACATAGATTCCTTACATGATCAAATGTTTCATTCTTTGAATGTATATATCTTAGGGTTCAGTAGATCTTTTCTTTCTTTCTTCTTTTTTTTTTTTTTTTTTTTTGAGAGGTTTTTGCTATAGGGCGCGTGTGCCCGTCAGAAAGACAGTGAGAGAGACAGAGACAGAAAGCGAGAAATCACAACCCCTCCCCCCAGGAGGGTGGGCCACT
>NW_006198386.1:1501336-1514103 GCF_000334495.1 Tupaia belangeri chinensis | reverse complement strand
GGGCACGCACGCAAATGCGCGAGTGTGAGTTTAAGCCACCAGGTCCGGGACTTGAACCACGGTCGATTACATGAGAGTCCAGCAACATAGAGGTGAAGGTAGGGCCAAGAAGATAGGAGCTACAGGTTTGAAAAAGAGGTTGTTAGGTCAGATTTTATTTATTTAATTAATTAATTTTTTTTTTTTTGAGAGAGAGACTTTTGCTATAGGGTGTGTGTGCTTACCAGAGAGGCAGAAAGAGATAGAAAGTGAGAAATCACCCTCCAAGGGTGACGACCATGCCACCCATGCCACAATCCTTTCTCCTCCAGTCTCCTCTCAGGAGTTTGGGCACACATGTGCACATACCCAGAGTGAGTTTAAACCACCGGGTCTGGGACTTGAACTGCAGTCGACTATGTGGGAGTCCAGCAACGTAGCCATTATGCCATCTTCTGGTCCCAGTTAGATCATATTTTATTGACTGCTTCATTGCTATGTAAATAGGCTTTTATAATCCCATGGAGCATGTGCCAATCCTTATATTAAAAGTTTTTTATTTTATTTTTTTTTAGACTTTTGTCATAGGAGACATGTACTTACCAAAGAGAGACAGAGAGGGACAGAGAAAGGGAGGGTGATAAATCACCCCTCAGGGGTGATGGCCATATAGCAATACCTTCTATTCTCCTTTTGGAAGTTTGGACACACACACACACGCACCCAGTATGATTTTCAAGCTACCAGGTTCAGGATTCGAGTTGTGGTCAGCCATGTGGGAGTCCAGCACCTTAATCACCACACCACATGCTGGTCTCATACTAGGGATCTTAAAACCTCTGTATGAATTTCTGATAATCAATGATAACATCTCAGTTTCAAAAATGAATCTTTCTCATAATAACTCATTTACCGACTATTCCAGAAATCAAGAAAACACTTGTCCATGTGGAAAACAATACTCTTTTCTCCCATTTTTTGAACACTTACTCGAGGGTCCCTTCTTCAGTCAACAGATGTTCCATGAGTGCATACTATGTGCGAAGCTTTGGACCATGTGCTCGGAATTCAATAGTAAGCAAGGGGATATGGCTTCTCTATTCTAATGGCACCTTTGCTCCAGTGGGGCAGACAGAACTTCATGAGTGTGGACATACCACGATGAACCTTTAAAGACACCTAGAGACAAAACGAAAAGAATACCAAGACAGAGAGGCATATGACTCTGTGGGAGGAGATAATGAAAACATATGCCCTAAACTGGCGTGAGGGGACTCTAAGAAAGAGGTTCCATATGACTTGAGCTCCCTAACATCTAAAGGGTGGAGAAAACTGGATGGGATTAGAGGGATGGTTGCAGGCAGATGGGCTAACACGTGTGGAAGTTCAATGGCAGGAAGAAGATTAGTTTATTAGAGGACCAGAAAGAGAACCACTGGAGCTAGCAAAGAAAGAATGGGGACCGGCAGGTGGTGTGGTGGTTAAAAGTGCTGGTTTCCCACATGGCTGACTGTGGTTTGAGTCCCAGACCTGGCAGTTTGCTTTCTCACTTTCCCTTCTCTCTCTCTCTGTTTTTGTCTGGTCAAATTTAAAAGTAATAATAAGAAATGGAAATAAATAAATAAGAAGTTTATAAAAGAAAGAAAGGAAGGAAGAATGAGAAGAGTGGATATAGCTGGAAAGGGAAGTAGTGGCCAGACCATGTAATGACTTTCTAAAGAGGTTGACCTTTCCCTGTCAGTGGTGGACAGTCTTTCAATAGTGTTGGTTACAGGGCCGATGGAATCACATTTGTCCCTTGGGAAGATTATTGGGTTGTAATGGGAGTAGTGGGCTGTGGAAGACAAGCAGTCTAAGTGAAGGACAGTAGCTTGAAAATGGAGCAAAAGTTCAAAAATATAAATGTTCTTGAGAAATAGTTCACAGGAGGACCAGCAGATGGTGTAGTGGTTACGTCGCTGGACTCCCATATGGCTGACCACAGTTCGAGTTCTGGACCCGGTGGCTTGAAACTCATGCTGGGCACATGTGTATGTGTGCCCAAAATCCTGGGAGGAGAATGGAGGAGAAGGGATTGTAGTGTGGCCATCCTCCCTGGGGGTTGATTTCTCACTTCACCTCTCACAATCTCTGTCTCTCTCTCCCCAGCAAGCACATATGCCCTAAGACAAAAACCTAAAAAAAAAAATAGTTCACAGATAAAATGGAAGGTATTGGACAGTAGATTGGACAGTTCTGGAGGTGAAAGGTGGGACATTAGAGGGAAATTGCAAATTTTAGAACTGGATGCATGGTAGGATCATGCATTGAAAGTTCCTCCAACACTAAATAAAATGTAAAAAAATTTTAAGTTTTTTGCCATAGACTGCATGTGCTCACTGAAGAGAGACAGAGAGAAAGTAAGAAATCCCTCTTGGAGGGGATAGCCATGCCACAATTCCCTCCCCCTATTTTCCTCCTGGAATTTTGGGCGTGCACACACATGCCCAATGATTTTCCAGCTACCAGTTCCAGGACTTGAACCACTGTCAGTCATGTAGGAGTCTAGCACCTCAACCTCCGTACCACCTGCTGGTCCCAAATCAGATCAAATTTTTTCATGTCAAGCTTCAATGACATTGAGCCATTCGAATGGGCAGAAGAGAGAAGAGTGGGATATTTAGATTTAAAAGTAAGAAGAGCTCTCTGGATGAGAACTAAAATAGATATAAAACTGTGAGTCCCTGGCATTCAAAGGTCCTCAAATTGAGGTCATGCTCTTAGATGAGATTGTGTAGGGATACAGGATAGAGTGAGATGAGCAGCAGAATAAGATGGGACTTTAACTTATGTTTTAGAGGGATATTTGCTATAGGGTGTGTGCACTTGCCAGACAGACAGAGAGAGACAGAAAGCGAGGGACCAGCAGTTAGCGTGATGGCTGTGTTGCTGGACTCCCATATAAGTCAACTGCGGTTCATATCCCAGACCTGGTGGCTTAAACTCACACTGGGTGCATGTGCGTGTGTGCCCAAGATCCCGAGAGGAGAATGGAGGAGGAGGGATTGCGGCGTGACCATCCCCCCTGGGGGGGGATTTCTCACTTTCTGTCTCTCTGTCTCTCTCTTGTCTGTCTGGCGAGTGCACGCACCCTATAGCAAAAAAAAAAAAAAAAAAAAGCAAGAAATCTTCCCCCAGGGACAATCCTCTCTCTTCCATTCACCTCTCCAGAATTTGGGCACGCACGCACATGCACCCAATGTGAGTTTAAGCCACCAGATCTGGGATATGAACCGCAGTTGACTTATATGGGAGTCCAGTGATGTAACCATTACACCATCTACTGGCCCCAGGACTTTATTAAATACTGGATAGAGATGGAGACGAGCCTGAAAAAAAGAGACCAAGAAGGTACAAGAGAAATAGGAGAATGTTGTGATAAAAAGCAAAGCAAAAGGAGGAAGTGACCAACAGGAAAGGCAACTTGACAAGAGAAAAATCACCCCAGATTTAGCAGTTTTGTGGTTGGTATGGCAGTGAAGAGTCGTTACTCTGCGCCCCATTGATCTGGTGTGTTGAGAAGCAAGAAGGGGAGGAAAAGGAGAACATTGAGTATGCATAAGTACCTCACGGAGTCAGGGTGTAAGGGCATGGGAGACTCTGAGGTAGTGACCGGAGGCTGTCATCTACTCTGGTGATCTTAGTTCCTGTCTATAAGGTACTAGTACTCGAATCTGTCATTTCCAGCCTTGACATCTTCTACATCCTCCAATCTATGCCAACCTAGTTTTGAACTTCTGAGAATCATGCATCATGCATATTTCTTCCTTTTCTTTTCTTTTTTTTTTTTTTGAGAGAGAGATTATTGCTATAGGGCACATGTGCTCACCAGAGGGAGAGAAAGATACAGAAAGTGAGAAATCACTCCCCAGGAGGGATGGCCACGCCTCAATCCCTTCTTCTCCATTCTCCTCTCAGGACTTTAGGCACCCATGCACACGCGTCCAGCATGAGTTCCAAACCACCGGGTCCGGAACACGAACCCCATCAACTCTGTGGAGTCCAGTGACATAATGATTACGTCATCTGCTGGTCCTGAATCATGTGCTTTTCAACTCAGCATATTTTAAATGGAGCCTGTCCCTTTTTTTCCCCTGGTCTAACGTTCCTCTTTAATGTTGGTCTTCATTTCAGTGAATGACCCTTTTCTATTTTATTTTTAAAATTCTTTTGGAGAGGTTTTTGCTATAGGGCACATGCACTCACCAGAAAGACAGAGAGAGACAGAGACAGAAAGCGAGAAATCACCCCCCCAGGGGGGATGGCCACACCGCAATCCCTTCTCCTCATTCTCCTCTCGGGATCTTGGGCACGCACGCACACGCGCCGGCGTGAGTTTAAGCCACCGGATCCGGGACTTGAACTGTGGTCGGCTACATGAGAGTTCAGCGACATAGCCATTATGCTAACTGCTGGTCCCAAATGACCCTTTTCTTCACCTGATTCACTGAGACAGAATCCTCTCTACCTAACCCTCACTCTCAGCCTTCCCATTGAAGTATTACTGACTTTTGGGGTTTTGTTTTGACCCTCACTCTCAGCCTTCCCATTGAAGTATTCATAATTACTGACTTTTGGGGTTTTGTTTTAGTGTTGGAGTTTATTTTAGATTGTCAGAGGGTGCGAGGGTGCATGCACTTGCCAGAGAGAGACAGAGAGAGAGGGAGACAGAGAAACCTCCCCCAAATGGGGTGTGGTCAAACCACCATCATTTTCCTCCATTTCTTTTTCCTGTGAGGATTTTTGGGTACCAACATGTTTTTATTTTTCTTTATAAATTATTTTAAAATTTTATTCATTATCCTCACTATTATTTTTAAGTTGGCCAGAGAGAGAGAGAAAGGGAAAATGAAAAAGCAAGCTGCCAGGTCTAGGACTAGAACAGCAGTCAACCATGTGGGAATTCAGCACCTTAACCACCATCCCACCTGCTGGCCCTGTCAACATATTTTTCAAGCATCCCAGCCTGGGATTTGAACTATAGTTAGCTATGTGGGATCTGACTCCCTTAACCACTAAGCTACGGGACTGGCCCCCCAAAAGGACAACAGCAACAAAAAAACTCATGGAATTTATTTTGACCTTTTTTCTTTTTCATATCCAATCGGTCAGTAAATCCTGTTGGCTCATCAATAGACATAAATCTATATGCTGACACCTTCTCACTGTTTTCTTTTTATTTATTTGTTTTTATCATCATCGTCATCTTCTTTATATTACATTGGATTACATATAACTTTACAGTGTATTACGTTGCCTTTTCAAGAGGGAATGCCATGCATGTCCGTCAGTAGAGAGACATTATTCTCCCCGCTTCATCATCCAATATCTTTTCAATGTTTTTCCCAATTATTATTATTCTATTTATTTTTTTAAACAGTCAATCACTATTTCTCATTTTGCTTGTAAAAAGACTTTACCCATCATGAAATACTTCTCAGACCAATCCAGTTGAGAATACTATACACGTCATCATCAACAGGTAAGAAGCCATATCTGTGTCCCACTAATGGCCTGCCTCTACACCTTCTCACTGTCACCTCCAAGACCCTGATCACGTCACCATCACAAGCTCTCTTACTGGGTCTCTTGCGGTCTTCCCGCCCATTCTTCCGGCATTCTCATTCACAATTCCCCTCAAGGAAGGGAAAGCAAAGATGGCGCCACGTTGAGTTACAATGTCCCCTTTCTCCTCGCCACTGTCGCTCATGCTGCTTACTGCAATTCTTTCAGAGCACGCGTATGGATCACTTCTTAAATCTCTTACTAAATATTTGTTTACTTGTTTATTTCCAAGCTCTAGGAGAAAAAAACGTGTTCACTGCTATATTTCTTGGTCCTTTATGCAGTAGGACGCTCATTAAAGTTTAGAATAAATAAATCCTGGAGTTATCATTATGGAGGAAACTGGGACCCGGCCTGCTGATGGGACTCTTCAATATTTATTTATTTAGGTAAGGTTTTTGCCACAGGGCATGTGCTAGAGAGACAGAGAGAGACAGTGAGAGGGAAAGTGAGAAATCACCCCCCAGAAAGGATGGTCATGCCACAATTCCTTCTCCTCCTGGGATTTGGGGTATGCATGCACACAAGCCTGTGGTGATTTTCAAGTCACCAGATCTGTGACTCAAACTGTAGTTACCCAGGTGGGAGTCCAGTGCCTTAACTACCATGCCACCTGCTGGCCCCACCCTTCAATATTTTTAACTGCAGAAAAGACATATGTTTTCGGTAGTAGACAAGAGATGAGAATGTAGCTATCGAAAGCGTTGCAGACCAAAAAGAAAAGAAAAAAAAAAAACAATGATTCACTTGGATGTAATTAAAAATTTTATTTAGGAGCCAGCATGGTGATTATGGCACTGTATATCCACATATCCAACCACAATTTGCATCCCGGACCCGGTGGCTTTAAACTCATGCTGAGTGCATGTACATGCACGTGCAAGATCCTTAGAGGAGAATGGAGGAGAAGGGATTGTGGCGTGGCCATCCCCCCAGGGGATGATTTCTTGCTTTCTGTCTCTCTGGCAAGCGCATGTGCTCTATAGCAACACTCTCTCTTAAAAAAAATTGAAAGGAGTATTTTATGCCATGAATTCTAATCGTCAGTCTCAGCATAGAAAAAGTATGAGTGGAGGTTATCAAATAAATATGAAGTGACTGCTGATGCTCTGGTATTACTTGAAGGCAGCTGGAAGTTCCTGTCATTTTGGAGGTAGTCTTTGTTTATTAATGAGCTCAATTTCTTTCCATGCATTCTCTGCACTAAACATGACAGTCTGACCCAACAAAGCAAACCCATCATCTTCAAAACTAGCAATATGGTTATTGAATAAGTTTTGATAGCAACAAAATCCTTCTGCATACGCCAGAAGGCCAAATGAGGAGAGTTTTAATCCAAATAACAGGAGCTGATTATGAGGGAGTCCTTTTGGAATAGTTTGCCATTTTCTGGAATAGAGTAGAAAAAAATTAAAAATGGAAAAATTATTATTTACTTGAGCAGGGCTGGGAGGTACCAGGAGGCAGAGTGGTGAAGGTGCTGGGTTCCAACATGGCCAACCACAGTTTGAGTCCTGGACCTGGTAGTTTGAAAATCACGCCATGCACATGTGCATGCATGCCCAAAATCCTGAGAGGAGAAAGGGGGAGAAGGGGTTGCAATGTGGCCATCCCTGCTGGGGAGTCATTTTTCACTTTCCTTCTCTCTGTCTCTCTCCAGCAAGCACATACACTCTATGGCAAAAAAACAAACAAACAAACAAAAAAACCTCTAACCTATTAGGTTGTTGTGAAAGTCCTGATGTATTTTTGTATGTTTTTCTATGCAAAACTGAGTCATGACTTTCCACAAGACACCCCTCCCATATAAATTTGTTTTGTAACATCAAATCTCTATATTGTAGCTGGTATTTGAGGAAGAAAGGAGGCGAAGGAAAAATGTGAAGAAAAAATCAAACAAAGTGAGCATCAGAAATGATTTGGGAGGGCTTACTTGTAGGTGAAGAGAAGTTTGAGAAGCAGAAGAAAGAAAGGAGTCAGGCAATCTACTCAAGAGGCTCATGGAAGCCTGTCTGATGCAGAGAGTTGGTGAGAGAAACCGGTGGGTTTTTATTAAACATCACCAAGTCCATAACGTTCTCCTGAACAAGGCATGGTGTATTAACCCCTTGCCGTTGCAATAAATAATTCATTCACAGTTCTGCATGGATAGAAAAGAATGGCACCATTTTGACTACTTGCTGGGACTCCTGCTTTTTCTTCAAGGAAAATGAGTATTTCTCACCTCCGTAAATATCTTCCAACTGCAAATCAGGCAATGAGCAAATTTCTCTATCTATCTGGCAAACAGCAAATATTCCTTTCTTTGAATTCAGAAACTGTCACTTCTGGGTTTCCTTTGTGAGAAACAGTTCCCAGAACAACAAGAGAAGCCTGACCTCTGAGAGACCTCCTGAGGAGTTCTAGAATCTTCTTTGCCTTCGAGGTAGGAAGGAGAATGCCAGCTATTCTACCCAAACTTCCTTGTTGATGCATCCTTGTATTAGAAGAGGCTGATCCCTAAACACCATGGGCAAATTCACTCTCCTCCCCGGTTGGCGCAAACCATGCAGTATTTCAAATAGCACAGCAATATTTTTTACACCTATCAACTAATGACTAAAAGAAGAAACTATTGGGACCAGCAGCTGGCGTAATGGCTACGTCTCAGGACTCCCATATAGTTGACTGAGGTTCGAGTCCCAGTGGCTTAAACTCATGACCAGCGTGTATATGTGCATGCCTGAGTTCCCAAGAGGAGAATGAAGGAGAAGGTGTTGTGGCATGGCCCTTCCCCCTGGGTGGTAATTTCTCACTTTCTGTCTCTCTTTGTCTTTCTGGCAAGCTCACGTGCCCTATAGAAACAACTTCTCAAAAAAAAAAAAAAAGAAGAGGAAGAAGAAACTATTGTAAAATATTCTCATCCTTTGAAAAATAGATGCCTGTTTCAGGGCATTTTAAACATTAAAATTGATAAATTCTCTGTACATTCAAATATGTTGTGTGTGTGTATATATATATATGTGTGTGTGTGTGTATATATATGTGTGTGTGTGTGTGTGTGTGTATATATATGAGGATATTTGATTACATAATTGTATATTTCCTATAAAAGATTACCCATCTATGGGACTAGCAGCTGGCATAAGGGTTACATCATAGTGTCGGGACCAGCAGATAATGTAGCAGTTACATCACTGAACTCCCACATTGTCAACTGTGGTTTGAGTCCTAGACCCGGTGGCTCGAAACTCACACTGGGCACATATGCGAGTGTGCCTAGGATCCTGGGAGGAGAATGGAGGAAAAGAGATTGTGATGTGGCCATCCTCCTGGGGATGAGGAGGGGGTGACTTCTTGTTTTCTGTCTCTCTTTGTCTCTCCGGCAAGCGTACACACCCTACAGCAAAAATACAAAAATAAATCTCTGAAACTCCGGCAAGTGTACACACCCTATAGCAAAAATACAAAAATAAATCTCTGAAAAAGAAAAAAATGATTACCCATCTAAATTTCCTGAAGAATATGGTTTTAGGAACAAATTAATAACAACAACATTTAGGGAAAATAGCTTCTTTGTCACTACATCTAAGATATATTATTCTTCTATCATGAGCCCTAAAACAATTATGTTTAGAATGAAGTTAGAAATTCAGATGGGATAGTCAGTGAATTACATAGTAGTACATAAAACTATCCTATTATTAATAAATTGACTGTATAGCTTCTCTTTAGTCTGCTAATTATTTTTGTTGCAGTTATTTATCTATTTTGATTAATGAATAAACTATTTCCAATTCACTATTAAAATTTAGCTAGACAAAAAAGGACTGGCTGGGGCACAGTAGCTTGTCACACTAGGTCACTTTTTCTTCACACTATTTTATATTTCTAGGCCTGCTGTAATAGCCCAAATGATTCCATTATTCAGGTATTTTTCATAATAATATTAAATTACCTTTACCTATTCCATAAATTGTACATAGGGATTTGTGCTATATCCATCTTCTTTTCTTCTGCTAGTCAAAACGAGAGTTTGCCATGGGATTTTTAACTCTGGCTTTCCCAATTACATTATCCTGTATTTGGAAAAAAAACAAAAACAAAAAACAAGATAATGGGGGAAACTGTTATCGTTAACTGACCAACACATAAGATGAAATTGAAGGGATTTTGCAAAATAAGGTCCTGATTTAATGGTTTTCCTTTTGTCTATTTAAGTTGGTTTGATTTGTTACATGATATCATGAATTTGTATTTATTTATGTAAATTTGCTGTAAGGCACATATGTTCTCAGGAAAGAGAGACAAAAAGAGAGAAAGGAGGAAGTGAGAAAGTAGCACTAGGGAGGATGGCCATGCTGCAATCCCTTCTCCTCTATTTTCCTCTTGGAATCTTAGACATGCACACACATGTGCCCAGTGTGATTTTTAAGCTGACATGACTGGGACTCAAACTATGGTGGACCATATGGGAATTCAGCACCTTAACTACCATGCCACCTGCTGGCCCCTCACTTATCTTTCTTTACATTTTTCATTTGTATTTATTTTTCTATATGTCATAAGGTAAAGCAAAAATTTGAAATTGCCTGTGTCACTTAGCAGTTGAGTAATCATTCTTTTAGCCTGGTGCTCCAAAGGCGATACTTGGAATTCTGAAAACAAAGACTTCATGGGGAATCCTTATTACAATTTGGAGTGATTGATTAATTTACTAACATGGTAAAGGAATTCAGGGAAACACTTAAATTTCATTTACCAGCTTATTATGAAGGATGTTGCAACGACTAGTTAAAGCAATGAATGTGAGAAGGGGCAGGAAGTTTCTGTGCCCTTGCTGGGAGTACCACTCTCCAGAACTTTACACGTTCAGCTCTCCAGATGCTCTTCAAAATTTAGTCTTTTAGAGTTTTGTAGATGCTTTATCACATAAGCCTGATGAATTAAATAACACGCCATTGGTGATCAACTCAACTTTCAGCCTCCTCAGAGGTTGGAAGTGAGACTGAAATTCTCTCCATCTAATGTCCTATTTTGGGCTTTCCAGTGATCAGTCTCCATTTTTTTTTTTTTTTTTTCTCCATTTTAAAGCTACCTATTTTGGGCTTTCCAGTGATCAGTCTCCATTTTTTTTTTTTTTGTCTCCATTTTGAAGCTATCCAGGTGCTGCCAGCCACAGCCATTGGTCAACTCATTAGCATACATAGATATTTAAAAATTCCAAATATTTTAGGTTTGCATGGCAGGGAAACAGGAAAAAGATCAAATATATATGTCACACAACTCATATCCAGTCCATCAGCAAATATACATCTGGATCCTTTGAAATATACCAACCACTACAACCCTGGTGCACACCACTTCTTTCATTTAGACAACTATAATTCTTTCCTAATGGAAATCCTCTGTTAGTTAGGACCGGCATGGTCTGGTGCTACAACAGCTGCTTTTAACCCAACTGGAGCACCTTCTGCTACTCACAATCCATTTTTTCCATGAGGTCGTCATGAAAGTCATGACATATCATTCTGTTTTTCTGTGTGAAAATGCATCGTGACTTTCCCAACAACCCAATAAGTGTCATACATCTGTCTTGCACATGCTAATCTTGCCACTTTCTGAAGAGTCTTGTATTTGTCATATCCTTGGCTATCTAATTCTATGCAATCTGATAAACTAAGATAAAATACTGCTATAGAAAGACAGTCTTGGTTCTCAAATCCAAAAACAATATGTTGGAAAAATCCCATGATAATTTTTTTATTACATAACTCTTCTTTAAACTACCTACTAATACATTTAAGTTAGAACAGTGAAACGGGCTTATGTTGAAAATTGAAACAATACACACACACACACACACACACACACACACATTTTTAGTTTGCTATAAAGTGCCTGTGCTTGCCGCAAGAGACAGAAAGAGACACACAGAGAGAGAAAAATCAGTCCCCAGGGGGATGACCATGCCGCAATCCTTTCTCTTCCATTCTTTTCTCAGGACTTTGGGCATGCATGCATATGAGCCCAGTGTGATTTTCAAGCTGCCGGGTCGGGGACACGAAGCATATAGTTGACCATGTGAGATCCAGTGCCTCAACCTCCATGCCATCTGCTGGCCCTAGAGAGAGATCTAGCTGAAAACAGAAATTTTTCCCTTCATTTACTCTAATTCCAGATTCAGGAGTTAAGCATTTTTAACATTTTATCATATCAAAAATAGTCTTCTAGGCTTGTCATATGGCTTTTAACTTTGCTCTTTAGAACATTCAACTTATCAAATGCTTAATTTGCATCAATCTTGCTATTTTCTGCCTCTAGTACAATGTAATGTCCACAAAATGATCACAGTATCATACACACCGAAATTTTGCAGCTATTCTCTAGAAAGGAGTTGAAAATATCAGTTATAGAAGGTTTTGTTATTATTTTTTACTATCATCATAATCTTGTTTATATTACATTGGATTGCATATCACTTTACAGTGTATTACATTGCTTTTTCAAAAGGGAAGGCCATGCATGTCAGTCGATACAGAGACATTAATCTCCTCACTTAATCCTTCAATATCTTTTCATTGTTTTTCCCAATCATTATTATTACTGCTGAGCAGAGTTTTTTAAGTATGATACACTCATCTACTATAGTACCCAGTTAGAATTTAAGCATGGGTTTCCATAAATTCATTTGTAGTATAGGCCTTCAACAACACCCCCATGTCATGCCAATGCGCTAGTCAGCTGATTTACAGCACCCCTACTCATCGGCCTTTTTAAGAAACCATTTAATTTTGAAAATTACACGTACAGAGTTTTTGTCCTTGACCCTCTTATGGATATTACTGAAAAATCTAGCTAAAAACGCTCCCAAATCTCATAAATTACCTCACTTCTACAGCTTACATCATCCTGCCTCTTCCTTGACAGCTGAATTAATTTTGAGAAGTCCCGTGGAGTCATCGTCAGCCATTCATTATCTCCATCCCATAGCAGAGACCTGCACAGGCTTTTGCCAGCTTGTCCTTTTCATCGTCTCCTAATGATGAATTGGCCTTGAGTGAGTCTGTGTTCCCTCTCTGTCCCTTCCCTGAATCCCTTTCCCATGTTGGCCATGGTTCCCTCCTCTAGGGACCTTACTGGAGCCCACAGTATGAGAGCAGAGACCAAGGCCTGCATGACGATTACCTATACCACCTCACGCC